>NC_142688.1:2725000-3026666 GCF_056320005.1 Nelumbo lutea
AATTAATGCATCTAGGAAAAGAAAGCAAAGAACAACATTGTTATTAATGCTAAAATGAAGAATATCAACTAATCAAAGAGAGAAAATCACCATTTGCACAGTGGATGATTTGGGCCTTCGGCAATTGATAGAGATTGTTTGTGTAGCCGAAACCATGCGGGGTAGGCAATCACTATTAACTAGTCTCGTCTGTGTGTGACCTCATTTTTCTGGCAACTACATCTTCTTACGTTCAATTGCTTCTTGGATAATCAAATGGTTTGGGTTGGACGCAGCCTGTACCTTAAATAGCTCTTTAACTTTAAGCTTATGGATAAGGTCGCATGGCTCCAAGTCAGTGTGCTTTGAGCATCCGAATCCTGTATTCAAATTTTGGACAATTGGACCTGAGCTCGAGGCCCATTAAGTTTACAGACTACGTCACTGCCTTCCTACTTAATTAGTCAGGCCCATTTCTTATTTCTTCTATACTACTGTTTTTTTCTAGCAGTGAGGGTAGGAAATTTTTCTTGTTTTTGCTAATTTGAAAATTCCATGCAATAAGAATTTTCTTTTCTTTTTTCGGTATTACGAATTACATTACGAGGGATCAAGGGATGGGGGACAGAAGTCCACCAACCTTGCCATGGAGAGCCTCAGCTACGCAGGTTTGATCCCATGCTTCCATGATAAGAGTGATGTCGAGCCTCAGCTATTAGGCCATTATCAATAAGATTAAGTACTTCTAATTTTTTACCTTCTCTAATAGTAAAGCTGTCAATGGACCAGATATTGGTCCAACCCAATCCGGTCCAATATGAGTCTATCACAGATAGATCAGATTCAATCCAGTCCAATAAATATTTTGGACCATCCAACTTATTTCAAATTGATTTTAACTTTTAATTAAAATTGGATCCAACTCAAACCCAGTCTATTGACACCTCTACTCCTTTCTTCTTTTAATGGACTGGATATTTATTCAACCTGTCCCGTCCCAATATAAATCCATTATAGATGGATCAGGTCCAATCCAATAAATTCTTTAAACCATTAAACCTGGACTGGTCCAATTCAAAATGTTTTATTGGACCATCCAACCCATTCAAATTGACTTTGATTCATATGGGTTCGACCCAAACCCAGTCCATTGACTCCCTGATCACTGGTGTACATGAATAGATAACACAAATCAACATCTAAAAAACTTAGATAACTCTAATTCCTAAAACATCTTGAGCGTCCAAATATGTAGTTAAATTAATTAAAAAGGAAGCTATGCTTTCAAGTTTCAAAGAACACTTTCAAGAAAATATAGAAAAGAAAAGAAAAGAAAAGCGGAAAGGAGCTCCTATAGTTCTCTGTATTCTGTTTTGCATGGAGACATGAAAACTAGCTTCTATATAATTCGTCTGTCTTAAGCCAATTTGCACTCAAAATCTTCATAGAATGGTAATTTTCCCAAATTGTATTATTATTCTTAGGCCCCATTCGTTTTTTGGTAAATTAATTACCTGGATAAATGCAATTACCTGGGTAAGTTTTTCCTGAAAAACACTTATACAGGTAAATACATTTACCCATGTTCTTTTTTTTCTCAGGCAAATAAGGCAATAACTATTTTAGATATAGAAATCCATTATTAAAAAGGGCATTTTTGTCTCATTCAAGTGTTGGCAACTTTTCTCCTATGTGGGAAAATTATTTACCCACCTAGGAGATGGGTATCACTTTCCTGGATAAGTGTTTCCATGGTCACTACATTAATCCGAAAAATGAACATCAATAGGATTTTGGATCTCATTGACCAACTTTCCCCCTCTCCAATAAAGCACTATTAACTGTCCCTAAGCATGTCATAAGAGTCGATTTACCTCATGCAACAACTAGCTAAGAGACATACACAAGGCTCTGCTCCATTTCATAGCAAATGCTCGCAGCTTACCATCTTCTTGCCCACTAACACAGACCCACCAACCCACAGTTCTCCAAGGCTGTTGAGCAAAATACAAGTCGTTTAATTTATCCCCTGTACCTGTACATGATGATGTTAGCAATTTTGATCCAAATACAAAATTTTTATGTGACTTCAAGTTTTGAAAATGAAAACAAATGAAAAGATCAATATATATATATATATTTACATCATTACATGTATGTTAGTATCAAATTGCCTCCATTACACAGCCACCAAACCATTCCTTAATTGACAACCCCTAATTTAATAATCGCACATCAAAACCTAGTGTATATCCACATTATTTTTCCTTGTCTAACTTTGCGGGTCAAAATTCTCATTTATTTGCTTTCATATAAAGAGAAAAGTTTTAGGTGTTAAATTGAAGAAAAAATAAAGGCCACTGGTCCACTCCTAAGTGAGAATGCAAATCCACATGTAAATTAAAAGTATAGTTGATTACATTTTTCTAAAACATCTCCAACAGTAGAATTTATGGTATTATAGATAGGTACCTTGTAATTTGGGATAGTGACAGTTGAACTTTCAATTGCAACATTTAAATATCCTGAATTCTCAAAAATAGACATTTAGGTCCACCCATTAGTATTCCGTTAGTTAAACATTATAGAATGTCAAAAATACCATTTTCATGTATTTTTAGACCATCCTCCAGTAATCGAATGTCTCCCTATGATGATGTTTTCACATGGACAGCAAATAAAATATTTAAAAATTTTGACGATGACATTTGGTGATGATTTACTCCGTAGAATAATCTCAAAAATATATGAGAAGGGTATTTTAGACATTATGTAATGTTTAACTGACAGACTACTAACGGATAGACCCCATGTGTCTATTTTTGAGAATTCAGGGTATTCAAGTGTTGCAATTGAAAGTTAAGGATACCTACATGCCACTATCCCAAAGTACAGGATACCTATTTACCCTAAAACTTATATAGCCAAATTGGCAAATTTTCCTTAGGCTGCTCTTGGTCAAACTGCAAATTTGAACCAAAAATAAATTTTGCACTCCTACGGTCCTGCCTAATAGGAAATTTGTACCTTTTTTGTCATTTGCACTGACTGAATCATTGGTACTATAAATTTTACATCTCAAGAACTGATGCAAAATTTGCATCACTTTACTCCTACTTCAATCATTATCTCATATAAAATGGAAATCACATCATCTTGCTTCCTACCTCTATACTCTTGCATATAAGGTGAGATCACCATTTTACTTGTCATTTTGTTTTTCACAAAACAAATTAGACAAAGCCAGATCTGAAACAAAATTAGATCAGAATTTGCACTCCCATACATTTAAGCAGACCGGTGCAAATACAATTTATACGATGTAAGAAATATGATAAATATGAAAATTTCGGTGTTTTATCCTACCAAAACCTTTTCCATTGAAGTATTCTCTCCATTGTTTCATTCAGTAAACAAAGAAAGATAATAAATATGGGCCGGAAAAATTTTGATGTATAAACCATAAAGCGTATTTGTATTGGCCAAAGACATGTCTATAATCCGGTAAGGTTGAGATGATGACTTAAATCCGTGGTGACTTGGTGCCGTTTCTGGTGCAAATTACTTATAACAACCTCTCGTCGCTCGTCGCTTGTCGGTAAATTTTAATTTAAATCCCGTCAAAGATAAGTGTTCTCGCTGAAATAGGATTATTTTGATTGGTACAATGTATCCAAACTAACATAAAAATTATAGAAAGAGGGTTATTTCTTCTTTTTGTTGGGACCCAGGTGTTGTTGTTCAGCCTAACAGAAGGAAAACAAGCCCACTGATAACAATACCTATGACTGACCTTGATGAGAAGGTTGCCGAAGATCAACCAAACATATATACCCACCACCCCCAGACCTCCCACTAGTCCAATCACCACATGGGCTTGAATCTAGGGCAGCCCTAACAATAGGGTCTATTGAGTTCCATTGCTTTCTATGCAACATTACACAAGAATTTTCATAGAAACTTCAGATCAACGTTTTAAAAATCGATTTGGAAATGGTATTGTTCTAGCCATCGGTTTTTAGGTCGATGGTTCAACTATTCAGTTTGAATGAATAGTCCATTGATAAGGGGGGATTTGGCCTTCTAATAACCTCATGACACATGGCATCCTGAAACAGCTGGATGACATATAGACACCACTTAAGCGATAATTTGGAGTCTCAAATCGTGGTTCATCTTCACTTTGACTTAGCGACCTCGACCACAACTTAGGTTGGCTAGGAGCACCTCGTCTAGGGCCGACCTGTAGCACCTTGTCACTAGTTGAAGTGACATTGGCGTGAAGAGCGACCTTCCTTGAGGGCTTGCCGGCTTGACTAATGTCTAGGTGGCGACCTGCAAGATGTGCTCGTCGACAAATTCAGCATGCATATCCTAACACTCCCAAATTTCTTGGAAGTTGGCCCACATACCGAGTATTCCAAAAGATGATCAACATGTGTGGCAGTTACATTCGAGGATTTAGGACCAGTTAGGCATGACTCTCTCGAAAATCTTGGATGCGGTGCGTGAAGCCTACGCCAAACAATGCCTATATAAAGGCATCAACCCCAATGACACAGGGGAAAAGGTATGCACGATTGTTTACATTTAAGCTCCTTAGCATCCAAAACTTTAGTTCGCAACGACAACATATTACTGACTTAAGCATTGGAGCGACTTCCCCGGGTCTTTCACCCTAGTCTCTCTGATCTTTGTCTCGTAGATTGATCTAGCTCACCACGTGAAACACGTCCAAACAATCCTCCAACTAGGAGCTTCCAGATCGTGCATCATCACCCATTTTAACAAAAAGTTAAAAAAAAATAAGAAAGGCTAAAAATCGTTGAACGGATTGATGGATCGACAATTTGATCATCTGAATCAATGAATTATTAACTTTTACAACAGTTTTTGGCCAAAAACTGAGTTTAAGATAAAATAAAACCGATTTCCTGAATGATTTCTGAGCCAAACAGTCTAACTGTTTAGGTCAACCGCAATTCGAAAGCCATACTTCAGATTGATCCACGGTTTAGTCGTATCTCTTCCTTATCGTCTCTCCTCTCCAAAATTCACATAACAAAGTCATGCTAACTCCAAAGAGGCTCATGGAAATTGCAAGGAAGTGGAGGAAAAGCTGCAGCAATAGGAATAGGAAGGAAGAAGAATCACATTGCTGATGTAAAGATATATCCTGGAATATATATGCATGGGTGTATTTAGGAGGCCGGGGGAAATGATATTTGCTGGGTGAGAGATGCTGTACGTGTACGTGTTAAGAACATCTCAATACGACCTTGGAAGTTGGAACAGGTTTAATGTGGGTGGGGACTGGGGACTGGGGACTGGGGTGGGTTCCATGCAATTACCAAATGGGCAATATATATGCATATGCATGGGATGTCCTTCTTTCCTTCCTGCCTTCCCAGATTCAATGAATATTATTTGGTGGTTCCATCTTCCATGAAGAGGTGGACTGGGATTCGGAACAAGTTGGATACGTCAGCTAGTTGTATATATAGGTCAATTAATTAATTACATAAAAGGCCAGCGAAGCATGCAACACATTAATTAACTAGCCAACTTGATGATCATGACATACCTAATGAATTAATATATAAACCACATCTATGAACTATGATCTATAGCTAGCTATACTCGATCGTCTTTCAAGTTTCAATGCATGGTCCTTAATACTTTTACTTTTAGGTTGAATTTGTTTATTGACCACCTATATATGTATATATGTTGGCAAAATATCAGTGGGTGAATCTGGGCTTTATTAATTTAATTATAACAAATTGGAAATTACGCAAATACAATATATCCAAAGCGAAACGCTATCTATCAGCTCTCTCTTAAGTCAATATAATCTTCTTCAAACAAAATTTTCTGTACACATGCACGGACGTTGGGAGTATTCCTCACATGCATGTGTCGATCGAGAGTTTTTGCTTTCAGGATACCCGGCCTCCTCAGTCCTCACCTATATATTGGATTATGGATAAACTACCTCATCTGTTGATTTTGTAGCTACCATTCAAACATTTGTTTATATATAATAAATTAGAAGTTGATCAGATCAGGTGGGCGCCAGGTGAGCACACTGGAATATGCCATTCAGTGCGTTTTCTGATATAAAATACCCTCAGCTAGCCCTTGGGTTTTGGTCGCTCCGTAACAAACCCAATGTGGACATTCAATCAGTGAACAGCAAACTTATATAATCAATTCATGGCAAACATTAATATAATGCAGCGTATTACTATAACCCTTTTGGCCCACTTATTTTATATTTTAGGAGAGTATTATTTCAGAAGTTAACGCAATATATATTGCGCGCCTATCAATTTCAAGGGATTTGGGATAGCATTCGGAATTTTCTATTCACTTTTTCTATCCATTCTTTATCCACTGTGAACTGAAACTACATATTTTTATTATACTCTAATTCACTGCAAATAGATAATAGGTAGAAAAAGTGAATAAAAAATCTAGGCTCGAGAGACAATTTAGTAAATTAGTGCATGCCTTTCTTTTTTTTCTTTTTTTAATTAATTAATTAGTTAATTGTACACGAGCTAAGGCACCCCACCAGGTGAGAAGTCAAAATATAGAGAGGACATTTAGTTGCTTATTCTTACTGTTTTACACCATTAATTAAAAAAAAAAAAAACTCTGAATAATTCTGCTTAATTGTTACAAACAACGCTACTCCCTCAAGACTCTAGATTGGCAAGATTCGCAATAATTATGTGCACTTATCAAGAGAATTCTGCTCTTCTTTTGTTTTCTTTTTCCTTTCCTTTTAAGGTATTGAGGTAGAAATATTCAAGATAATTAAGCCTCCATAGTTAGTTCTAGTACATGACTGTGGAAAATGGATTCAGTAATAAGACATATATATATGATAAATGAATGTGTATGTGCCAATGTTTTATCTGGAAATGAATCGAATTACATTTTTGTAATCTCCCCTTTTCCCATTCTTCTCCATGCACCCACCTCGTTCTAGCCTGCAGAGCCCAAATATGATTGAACTCAAATACGTTGTCATCAAATTTGTTTTCTTCGCATGGGCAGATGGATCATCAATCAATGCCTATGACTAACTGTTAGAGAATATCAATCTATCCAAGAACCTCGCCTGTGTTTGTTCACACTTCAAACCCAATGGGCCCTCATATAAAGGGATATGTTAGATAATATAAACCTATTCAAAGACTTTATCTAAAAGTGAAAAACTTCTAAACAGTCAACCGGAATCATAAACCTTATAGCCAATCAAGTGTTATTAATCAAAATTCATGCTTAAATTTTGATTGGTCAAAACGCTTCCCATACCATATCTTTTCGGCATCAAAGATTTTCCCATCAATAATTCTACCTGAACGACGTGGAAACTACTCAAACAATAAACCGTGGTTTTGCTTTTGTATTCGAAATTCTTCCCTAAACATCTTATCTGATCAGCCAACAGATTCTCATTTCCATGGAAAAACATATGTTAATGGCCCGCCCATCACCAAACCCATCTCTATCTCCATGGTCCAATAAGCACATAAGATGCTGCCTCTTACCTCACGCAATTCGACATAATGACGGTGACTATTTAAAGTATGGTGTCTACTCTTTGTCTAGTAAGTTTTAACTGTATGTATTATTTAGAGACTTCCAATTAATATATATATAGCAATTTGGCTAGATAACTCCTAATGAAATCTCATCATCATTAATTCTTTGCTTTTTGTCATATATATATTTATGGAACCGAAGAGTTCCCTATCTACTCAATCTAGCTAGAAATTAAGCAATGATCAGTCCCAAGAGGCTCCTTGCAATGGCAAAGAAATGGCAAAAGGCAGCTGCCAGCGGGAGGAGAAGAATAGTGTCAAGCGAGGTAGAGGTAGCACACGTGGAATGTTTCGATGACAGAGCAATTGCTGATAAAGGGCACTTCGTTGTATACAGCGTGGACAAGAAACGGTTTGTGGTTCCGTTGAAGTATCTGGACAACAACATGATTAGAGAACTGTTGAGGCTATCGGAAGAGGAGTTTGGACTACCTGGAGAAGGACCCATCACGGTGCCATGCGATGCCACCTTCATGGATTACATTGTATCATTGGTTCGTCGTCGACGCGTACCTAAAGATTTGGAGAATAGTTTGCTCACGTCCATGTCCACCGGACGCTGCTTTGCATCTTCTAATTCTCTTCCTCAACGACAAAGGCAGCAACAAATACCACTCCATGGATTTTAGCAATTTATCTTGATCCATGCATGGATGCCCATCATGCATACGTCTTTAATTAATTACTTCGGTGTATCCAACAATATATATATATAATTAGCTAGCTAGCCTTTGTAAATAATAATAATAATAATACACACTACAATTTTGATCTTTTTCTACACTTCCGCTCTCTGTTGCAAACGTTGGGCAATGTGATCACACTGTATGTAAATGGATGATCGCATGATGTACCAAAAAGAAAGAAAAAACACATGAGGCAGCAATTAATTAAAACATACAATAGAAAAACAGGTTCCGATCGATCCGTATTGGTATCCTATCCTCATCATCTTTTCTGTTCATTCATTGTTTCATGGGTAATCTCATTCATAATAAAAGCAGCAATTAAAACAAGAGAAATTTACAATTTATAAAAGGTTTAATGCAACACTTGTTTTTGGAAAATAAGGTTTACTAAAACATCGAACTGAAGTACCTTGATTCTGCAATGATTTTAAAATTCATTATCACCATGCATCTAAGCCTTGTTTGTGAGCAATAACTTGCCATCTGTATCAAATATGACAGGACCCAGGTCCTAGCTGCAGGAACATCCAATGGCCCAAAAATCAGGCTTCTTATGCTCTAATTCCATTATTTTAATTTGATGATGGAAAGTGTTTACTTTTTAAGATTAAAGCAGTTGTATAAAATAAAACGTAAGTGAATAGTCAAATTAGATGGTTAAAATCGTATGATATTGTATATTTGGCCATTGTTTTTCAGCTTATTATATTATGTTTTTTGCTCTAATGTTTTCTCCCCCTCCTTGGTGATCATTAATTAATAAAATATTCTTTTCTTCTTAAAATAAATATGCGTCTGATTATACCCGTTCTTTTTTCTGGAAATGCCAATTGTTTGTTTCATTCATCTCTAAACCGTGATTGCCCAACCCTGTCAATCTTTCCTCGGCTTGATCGAAGACTTAAATCACAAATAATTCTTGTCTTGAATTTGGAGCCGCCACTGAATCTGAATGATAAACAGAAAAGAGAAAACAGTATAACCGTGTTTATGGCTTGCTCATTTAATAGGAACATCACCACCACATGGACCTGAAATTCAAGGGCAAGAGTACTCCCTTTTTAAGTCCATCCATCTGCCAAACTTTTATATTTTGCTTTTCCAAACATTGGTCTAGAGTCTACATTCATCAGCTGTAGCTTGTAGTCAATAATTTCGGCTTATAATAAGATAATGAATCAGCCGGAGCCGTCTAAAGCAATCCAACCTGAGTCTCTCTGCCGAGAGTCCCATCTCGTGATGGGTGGCACTTTGAAAAAGGAAAAGAAAGGAAAACTGTGTTTAATGACTAGCTTTTCAATTTTTAACTTAACTGGCCAACGAATCATACCATATATGATAGAATCATAGAACCCACAGAATAGGGATCACACACACTAGTTGCTCAGCTCAGTTTGAACGCTTGCACTGAGTCATCAAATCAAAATAATTATAACCACTATTGATTCACATGTTTATATACTGTTAACAGTAGCCCACATAAATGAGTTTGGAAGTTATATAAAGGGACAAGTAGACTGCGTCAATTGCCCATCGAAGCCTTAATTAGTGTCAAAAGAAATACATATATGGAATGATACTATATAGTATCTACTGTGTTTGTGTTTGCACCCAATTTTTCATTTGAAAGGAGTATAGATATAAAAATATGTAGAGTGCAAACTCATATATTTTATATATGTATTACATATTTATATTTATACTCCTTTCAAACTGAGCCTTTAGTAATCAAATCAACACAAACATTGTTATTGTAAATGACATGCATGTTTCAGTGCATGGACAATCCGTGCAGAGTCACATGCATTATATATGCAACTAGTTGGACCATGGTCCATAAAAAGACCAATTGCACTGTACTAGCTGTCCCCCATGCGATGCTCTTTTGATCTGAAACCATGAAACCAAAGCCTCACTAGCTTGTCACCTAGCAGGTAGATCTGAATTTGATTTGTTTACATATGAATTCGGTCAGATCATATTAATCATATTGGCTGTTGAAGCCAGAAAACGATGAACGATCAAGTGTCCGTAAGCTCAGCGGCAAATAACCACCAACAAATTGGAGATGATGCAGTCTGCTGTTAAAATTGATGTGATGTTCCACCTACTGATCTACCTAGCTATAGCTGGATGAGCTTATCCTAGCTAGCTAGGTTGAGTAATCACTCAACCAACCACCTCCAAACATGCTCAGCCCACCACCTCCAATGGTCACATGGCTTTGTATGCCACCAAACCGCAACACAATGAAAGTTACTCTTGAAATCACACAGCTAGCTATATGAATTATAATCGACCTATCCCCATTGCCTTACCAGTTCACACAATCGATATCCTTACTCCTCATCTGCAATCTAAAAGCAAATCTCTTCCTTTCTCACTCCGATTCACATCTGACGACCAAATTCACAATATTATTGTAAGCATGATTAATCACAGAAAGCTCATTGCCCTGGAAAAGAAGTGGCAGAAGTTGGCTGCCGCCGGTAGGAGAAGAATTTCGTCACCAACAGCTCCAACCCATGAATCAGGAGTTGAATTAAAGGGTCATTTCGTTGTATATACCGCCGATAAGAGACGCTTTATCATTCCCTTAGCGTATCTCAGCAATCCAATCTTCATAGAGTTACCAAGGCTCAGTTTGGAAGAATACAAATATAAATTCATAGTGTAAAATCTTATATTTTATATTATTTTATATATATTTTATATCTATATTATATATATTTATATTAATATTCTTTTTAAACTGAGCCTAAGGATATCTGAAAAGGGGTTGGAATTGCCAAGCGATGGGCCCATCATGTTGCCTTGCGACTCAGTTTTTGGGAGTACATCATCTCTATGGTGCGAAGGCGTCTGTCTAGCCAGAGATCTAGAGAAGGGTCTAATTAATTAATTATGTCCTTGTACACTTGCCGATTCCCGTTATCTTCATCTCTCCACAAAGAATCAAACCACCCGCTTATACTTGTCAATGGATTTTGAACAGCTGATACGGCCATTTTGTACAACTTTACGCATTTGTACATAATATATATATATATATATATATATATATATATATATATATATATATATATAAAGCTTTTGTGGCAGTTAATACAAATTCATTCGTAATTAACTCGTTTAATATGGCTCTATTGCTGAAGATGGATTGTACAGTTTCGATTTAATTATGTTTTTTTTTTGCATAAATGTCAGTTATTACCTAAAATAGTATTTCTATAAAAATTTAAAAGTAGTTGTGCATGCATCTGGATTGGGTCAAGTAAATTCGGTTAATAACCGATCAACTTGAATTCCATGGATTGGCAAACTGGTGGGTTGGCGTTTGAAGTCAACCTCTCTAAAAGAAGTAAGAATAAATGGGAAAATGGCAATGAGTGAATGTCTACGTAGAGACCATTCTCTCTTGTAAAGATATATAATGAGGGAATGCAATGGACCACTACTCACCATGAACCGTGAGGGAGTATTTTATATGAATGCAATGGACAAAAATAAGACTTTTGTAATAATCCATGTCACTCCGATCCTCGTTTTCTTTTCCATTGTCCGGCCGGCTACACAATCAGTTTGGTTTGATTCAGAGCTTTCATTGTGAACAGGATCTCACTCTGCTTGGGGTGTTGAAAAATGGTTGGAGTTTTGGTCTATGAATGATCCACAATACTAGTACCTCAGCCACATGGGATTAGACCCAATTTTGATCCTAGATAGGACTCCAGCCCACCAATTTAATTTAGGCTGTCTTTGGAAACGATGTAAATGAAGTGTAAATCCAGGTTTAGGGAAAATTTAAATTCTGGTTCACTTTTGCCAGTGTTTGAAAATATTACATTTATGCATTGATAAATGATAGACTAATGCATATTTACATTGATAATAAGATGTAAAAGTACATCAATAAAAAAGAAGTAAATTTGCATTCAAGGGGGCTTTTGAAATAAAAAATAAAAAACATATTTATTGAACTTTATATTTGCATCCATTACAGCTAAAAGTTTGTTTGATATGAAAGTAAATTTGTTATTGCAAAACTAATCAAACTTTACAATTTATATGAACTATTTTACACTCTACATATTTGCATTCACACTTATTTGCATCATTTCCAAATGCAGCCTTAATATCCTTGCAAAGAGTTAGTTATAATTCTATGTGTGAAAAGTGAATGAGTTTTGATGCCAAGTCAGTGGAAATTAGGGCTATTTACGGGTCGGGTTGGGTCGTTTAATATATTTTTTTCAACTGATCCGACCTGGTCGTATTACTTAAACAACAAACCGAAACCGACCTTCCGTTAAATAAAACCAACCCAAACATGAAGGGTTGGTTTGGCATTGTTTGTGAACAGCCCTAAATTTGGTGTAAAATTTTCTACTCAAAAGGAAAACAATTCTAAAGACAAAAGTAATTCCCATTTAACTAATGTTTTATTGTTCTTTAATGCTAAAAATAAGTAACTAACTAGAAACAAAAAACTAGGATAGAGATTACCTAATTAGGGAAGGATTAAAAAAATCAGAAACTAACTAACTCGGTTTGATTCGATTTTAGTTTTTATACATGAAAATTAAAACCAAACCGAATTATTGGTCTATCCCTCTTTACAACCCAAAACCAACCCAACCAGTGATGAAGAAAAACTGATCAAATCAGCTTGTATCAGGCCGATTTGGTCAGTTTGACATTATTTGTGAACAGCCTTAGTGTAATTAATATAATTGAAATGGAAAGATTTCTGATGGCCATCTGCTAAACAAACATGTTAGCCAGTCATAGTTTTTAGCCACTATAATCGACACATGAGAAACATGCTGGCTTCCATATGTTGAGGGCAGGGCAGGTGGCACAAAACAGTAATGTGACAAACTAATTATTAAGCTACAAATTTAGAATCGAGTTCTTAGCCAAGTTAATCGAGTCAAAACATGTTTCCCCAAAGAAAGTTTTGAAACAGTGGGCTCATCCATTGGAGATATTAGGGTGCATTTGGTTCGTGGATAAGATTGGAATCGGAAGCATCTGTTTGGTTCAGTCAGGAATCAGAATCGGATTCCGATTCCTACTGTTTGGTTCGACTAGAAGGTAGAATCGAAATCAGCCAAAATTTCCAATTCTGCACCTATTAAAAGAACCTCAAAAACATCCACTAATTATATATTTTCAACATATACACACACTGACAACCTGCTACCAAGTGCATATATGGAGAAAACGCTTATCTTCTTTCATATTATGAACAAGATCCACACTGATAGGATCATTTAAAACAAATGTATTTACAGGAACCACAGGGGAAAAGTTCATATTACTGGGTTTCATAACTTCATTATCTATTTGGAAGTTTATGGTCTTTACATTGTTCAAGTAACTTGGAGGGCACATGTCATGATCAATATCAAGAAGTTAATAGATCATTTTATTTTGCACTGTTTTGACATAAAATCCAAGTCCTTTCCAAATGGATGCAACCAGTAGACATGATATATCAGAAGAGAACTGACCGCAATTTAGTATATAGCTCTGCGCGTGAAGGAGCAGTCTTCAGAATAGCTCCAACGATAGTAGACATCTTCTGAAGGTTTTCTCTGAAGTTTTTTTTAAGATAACAATATTTTCAAGTTTTACTTCTCTGATTTCTTCCCCGAGTGTCATCTTCACCATGCTGTGAGCTTCTTGGGCTCTATAGCATATTACATAAAACCGGCATGCACAACCAAAGTCATGGGGCTTCCTCTCAATTGAACTTATCCTAGCATCAACATATTCCTGCATGAGAAAAATATTTACTTTGAATTAAACATCATTCTAAGACCAACCCTCTGTTCAATGGGTTAATCATCTGGACCAATATTATGGCATCAAAACCATTATTGAACTCATGGGGCTTCCTCTCAATTGAACTTATCCTAGCATCAACATATTCATGCATGAGAAAAATATTTACTTTAAATTAAACATCATTCTAAGGCCAACCCTCTGTTCAATGGGTTAATCATCTGGACCAATATTATGGCATCAAAACCATTATTGAAATCAAGCACATAAAAAGAAAGATGTAAATCATGTTCCATATCCAAATAAAATTCACAAATGCACAGGTGAAAATAAAAACAAGAAATAATTAGTCATCACTGAACTATATAACACTCAGTTATGTTTATTAGCTATTTAGTTATGACAGATGATATCACTGGTTGCAACATTTTGCCATTTCCCTACTTGTTGCTATCACCTAATGACAATATTAGTTTATTAGTCATATTTTAGTTAATTCTTTAAGTATCTTGAGGCTACTAGCAAGAAATTTGATCATATAATTCATTGGTAATGTCTACAGCAACAATATCTTAAATACCAACCAAAGATACAGTGGAAAAAAAGTGTTAGAAACATGCACATCCAGTTTAGTGCTTTATTTGACGAGGAGGTTTTGAAAGGTGAGAAATTAAAAAATCATTCGATTTCAATTGTCTTTGAGCAATCCAAAGTACCATAGGAAAGACTGAATCAACTTAATGCCAAAAAAGAAACCACAGTGAGAATTAATGCCAAAAAAGAAACCATTGTAGAGACACTTCTCACCTGCATTTAGCACAGGGGTTTGAGGCCCTGATTTGCTATGCTTTGGAACCATTGAGTTGCTATATACCCTGCCCCCTTTTCCTGATATTGGTGTACGAAGGGGGCTGTTAACCACTCCAGTGTATCTAGGACTGGTAGTTCACTCATGGAAGTCTTCACAACCTTCTGTTTCACTCTTCCGCTTCAGAGGCTGAGAATCAACAATTATGTTTGCAGAATTTTAATAAGCAATTTGAGGAAATAAATTAACTGCATCACTAAATTACAATATGTTCATACTATTTTATGATGAAATAACTGAAATGAAGCACAATTGTAAAATGTGCACTCAAGATCATGATTTCTTGTTCCATTAGAGGGAATATTAAAATATGATTATTCAACTAAAAGGAATAATCCAAGGTATCCTATCCGCACTTCAAATGACAGATTCACAATATTTAGTAATGGCACATTATAAAAATAATGAGCTACAGCTACAGTAGTACACCTCCAAAGAAATACCTGAACTCCAAAGCAAACTTACCAATGTGTGGTGTTTAAGTCACAGTTTTTCAAAATATATATATATATATATATATATATATATATATATATATTGAATGTAATAGCATATTATGAGCAATAGTGAGACCATTGAGACTGCCAAATATAGATGTAAATACAATGGGCATAGTCTTCCAATATAAACTACAAGAATATTTGTGGTTTGTTGATTCTACAAGTGCAATCCATGTATCATCCAAACCGTATGAAATCTCTGAAACTTACCATCTAGTCTATAGCTGATTAAAAACAGAAAAAATAAGGACAGGAATGGAAGAACATGATCTTCATTCAGATGGGTTCTCTTGCATCTATTTTGAAAACTATTGCTTTTTGAATCTGACCAGGAGAGAGAAAGCAAGCTATTTTCTTTGGTTGTTGCATCCATTTTGCTTTGACCAAGGACCATTTCTTTCTTACATTTTGGTTTCTTATATCCCTTCTAACTTTGTACTCTTTTCTTTCTTGTGTACATGCAACAAATCTGAGTACGTTATTTACAAGCTCAAGGAAATGAGGAAAGTAGCAGAGAAAGATATCCTGCAAATCTGCAACCAGTTTGACGGGCTAGACACAGGCAATTGTGGGAAGATCACACTCGCTGATCTTATGGAAAATCATCATTGAGTTGATGGAAAATCAATCGCCCATGTCGGTTTCAATGCATGACCAGCTATAGTAGAGGAAACAATTAAATTACGAACAATCTTCCTGTTCCATCTGAGGTTTTATGAATAACAGGAGAGAGAGAGAGAGAGAGAGAGAATCTTTTCTTTTTGGGGATTAAAAGGAAGAATGGGGAAACTCCAAAATAGAGAGAATGCGATACAAAAAACAAACAGATAGCTGACAAAAAAAATTACTACAAAAGTAGCTCCGTAAGGATACTGGATTAAATAACAGTTAAATGCATATCGAAAAAAAAAAACGAAATGGATCAAATTCCAGCAAAAGAGAAAATCCAATAAGAATTATATTTGAGCATGAAGCAAGCAAACGAATTAAAAGCAAGTGAAACAATTAAAGATATCAATATGAATAAACAAATCACAAGAATGAAGCGAAGTTTCGCATAGGTGTTCCCACAATAAGATCTACGATCATCACCAAGTGAAGTAGAATGGCGGTTTACATACCAATTAAAACGAAATGGTTCGGCGATGGAAGAAGGCTTGGAGTTCTAGCAATCTCTCTTTCGTCTCTTCGACTGGATTGAAAATGGGGAAACTCCGATCTCCAATCTCGTGTTTCGTCTCTTCGCCTATATCGAAAATGAGGAGGGCATTTTTGTCCAAAATAATTATAAACTGGAATGGGAATCACATTCTCTGAGGAGGGGTCGGGAATGGCCATTTTCCCATTATACGAGGAATGGGAATGAGATTCTCATTTCGGTCGATCAAACATCCGGCGGAAACGGAATGACCCATTCCGATTCCGATTTCAGGGTCCTATTCCCCCGAACCAAACAGACCCTTAATTTGAACAACTATTAGTGGTTTCGAGCAACTGACGTTGGTTACGTTGTTCGGGTGGGACAAGGATGAGCAGTCTGGGAGCAAAAGAATATGCATTAATTGGAAGGATTTGTCCCCACTACTACTACTGGTCACGATTGTTTCTATGTTCACTCACCTTTAATTTAATTTGTAGATCAAAATCTCCTCCTGTTTCATGGCATTATCTTCAGTAATTCAACGACCACCAACATTTTCATGGTTTATGAGTTGGCTCTGAACTCGGTAGGTCCCCGCATGCCTGCTTTTAATAGCCAAACCGATAAGAAAGAAAGCCAACAGTGGATGTGATGACCTTAGCTTAATGAGGTGACCACTCAACAAATTTACGTTCATGCATTGCATTGCCAATCACATGGTTATGCATCCCATAAAAGCTACTCGTCCCTGGTTAATTTGTCTCTCCTTACAGTTAACTTATGTTCAGCAATTCAGCTTTTTAATTCAAATGTATCAAATTTTTATGTTATAATTAAATAATAATAAAAATAAAAACAAAAATTAGGCACATTTTTAATATTACATATTCATCATATTAAATAACAATAAATATGACAAATAAAAATAACTTTATACACTTACTAATTACCTAAAATAATATTTCTATGAGAGGTGATTATGCATGGATTGGGTCATTCCCAATCTAATTTGAAATTTCAGGCCAATCTGATCCAATAATGCTTGAATTTTTGTTTCCTAATATCTATAGGCAGCTTTTAGATGAGAAGGTGGGATAGTTTAATTTGGATGTTTGGTTTAAGTCCAGCTCCTGCAGTTACGGGAGGGATGGCTGGATGGGATTATACAGTTAAACTTGGGACCTGTAGCCTAGGTCACGGGTCCACATTTGATCTGATCATGGCCTAATAATATACCATCTCTGATCCACATCAGAAATCGTAACACATACTTAGATCCGCACAAGCACAAGAAAAGAGAGCATTTTTTTTTACTCAGTTTTCTACTTTTCTTGGAAACTAATCTTTCCAAAAACTCTCCAGAAAGAAGTTAAATAAATAAGAGAAAAAGGCTGGCTACCTACAAAACATTCTTCCTTATAAAGATAATGAGTAAATGCTGTAGAACCTAGATGGTCGTCCATGTGTTTGATCTCACAGAACAAGTCACCATGAACCGTGAAGGAGTATTAATGTATATTGAATGCAATGGACGAAAACAAGACTTTGCAATCCATGTGATGAAGTGGTTCAACTAAACGGTTGCCTCAGACCCCACTCATCAGTCATCACGCGGTCCCAGAGAGAGCATGAATTCCAAATTAGCCAGGACATATCCGTGTTACTTGTGCATGATACAGTACTACTTCTACGTACTGTCCTTGTGAGATGCCAGTATATATGACCTGAAGAAGAAGAATGAAGAAAACAATTATAAGGACTACACTCCACATCACATGACCACTCTCTATCCATAACATTTGGACAAATTAAGTCGTGTGTAAGTCTTGTATTGAGCGGATTAGGTTGCAAATTTAAATCATTCATATTTTATTTAATTGTAGGTTGTATTTCTCAAGTGGAGTGGGGGCAACGGGACCATACTAGCTAGCCACTATATATGTATTGCACCCTACACTTATTTATTAAAGGCTTGTTTGATTTGAAAGGAAACAGGTAGGGAAACTTGTATAATTCTATTTCAAACCAAACACAGCCTAAAAACGAGCCTAGGATAAAGCCCAAGAGTCCATTTTTCTATCTGACAACTTAGTCCAAGGCCCTTGTAGATTAGGCCCTGTTTTCAGCACCCTAAGCAGGATCCAACCCACAAAGTTTCTATCCCTTGCAAAGAGTTGGTTATAACTCTATTTGCGAATTAAAATTGAACAATTTTCGGTGCCAAGTCGGTGGAATAAGTTGGAATGGAAATGAGCCAAGTCATGGTTATGCATCCCATGCCAGATGCCACCCAACGTACCCAATTAATGAAAGCTACGTCCCTCTTCTCTGGCTTAATTGTCTCCCTTTGCATTTGTAACACTGTATATAACGAAGCTAATTCCCCCTAAATTGCCTTCTCCACCCCACAAATGACAAAACAATCTCCTTTATTAATTAGCACAAATATTCCGTGCTTCGACACTACTTCTCTCTGATCGCTCACGTTAATTTCTTAGCGAGATATGATCAGCCACAAGAAGCTCATTGGCATGGCCAGAAAGTGGCAGAAGCTGGCTGGCTGCCATCGGCAGGAGGAGGAGGGTCATTTTGTTGTGTACACAACAGATAGGAGACGCTTTAATTTGTGATTCCATTAGCGTATCTGAGTAATCCCATCATCATAGAGTTACTCAGAATGTCTGAAGAGGAGTTTGGACTACCAAGCAATGGTCCTATCATATTGCCTTGCGACTCCGTTTTTGCCGAGTACTACATCATCTCTTTGATGCCAAGACGCCCTTCAAGAGAACTAGAGAAGGCCCCCACCCTCACCAGTACTGGTCAATGCTCACTGTTGTCTTCTTCTCTCCATCAACCGACTGCTAACCAGCCTAGAGTTGTCAACGGCTTCTAATGAAGAAAGTCTTGTTAATTATTATGCACTCGTACGTTGAGAGAATGATCCATCTTCAATTTTCTGCATTTGTACATAAATATATAAACATTTTTAGGCAATACAAATTTAATTTGTACCTATACGCGGGATGATATAAATGATACATAAATTAAAACGGATCTTGAAATTCATTAATTTATTCTTTTTCGGTTTCCCTTGTCAATCAGACTATATATAGCTAGGAAAAGTCACTTTGATCTAATTGTATTAGATTCTCTTTCTTTTTCTTCCAAGTTCCACATTCCTAGCTTGCAACCAAAAAGACGGTGTAAGGGAGTCGCCACTTTCCAATTCCTCCACGACTGACGACTCCCTTTTTTCTTCCTTGGGACAAGTACGTACTCTTAATTTATAACATCTTCAATAGTTAATGCATGCCTTCGGATTAAAACACGCGTAGGTGTTTAATTTTCGAGTTTGACCTTTTCTACAGAGAGGAATTTGAATGGTGTCTTCTCTCTTGAACGTAACATGCATGCATTGATGAAAGTCACCATTTCCTGTTTAATAAGAATTAACCTTGTTGCAACAATTAATCAAGTTTCAAACAGAATAGTACGTACTGGTGTGAACCAAAGTTTGCTGGATCAACATATATAGCACGTCCTTATATTTTAGACTTCATTAATTCCTGTTAGACTTCTACGCATCAACGCTACTGCAGTCCAATGTAGGAGTATAATAGACGTCTTAGCTTTCCCTTCTATGCTCTCATCTTATTATCCCATTCCTTGTGTGTTAAGTTTAGTGAAAAACAATTAGACGACTGTGTTTGGTTTCATATAGAGAAAATAATTAAGAGAGAAACAGAAAATTAATTAATGGGAATCAGAATCGGAAAATGGTATATATATATATATATATATGTATATATATTGCTCCACCTGTTTGATTCAGGCTGGAATCATCAGAATCAGAATTAGAATTGGTTGGAATGGATTTTCATTCCCAATGAAGGGGAGGGAATGGGCATTCCATTAAGATGGTGAGAATGCCATTCTAGCTAATAATTAGAACAGAAATCGGATTCCAATTCCATCTAACCAAACAAATGAAAATTTCAAACCCCTATTCCATTAGTAACTCTGATGATCAAATGAACCTGATCTCCGGAATTTCTTGGCTTACAAGGACGGCAAGAGGTAAAACAGGAGACGGTATATCAATTCAGTGTCATTGGGCCAACAGACCACTACCTTAATTAGAGGGGGGGCTACCTAGACCTACATGGTCGGTAGTCACTGCCCATACGATACAAACTTGAGGCAGAGCTGCAGCAGACCTCCAATAAGCCAAAAGGAGTACTGGTTGTGGTCCAAGGCACATAGCCCACCTAGCTAGCTAGCTAGCACATTGGATTTGGATCCATTAATTTGATAATTAAGGATGGATAATGCGAAGATGGGATTCGATGCAATGCATGTAGAGTCGGCGAGCCAATAAACAATTAAAACTTACGAAATGTAGGCCAGCCACATTAATATTGAAGAAAATTTATGAGGCCCCAACTAACTATTTGTATAATATCTGGGTTGGCCGGGGTGTAGCATGAACACCCAGCTCAACAAAATTCAAGCATATCCCACCTCTTTAGTCTCCGATAACACTTCCTAATCCAATCCTCTATTTCCTAACATAGTAACATGCATGCATGGAATGATGGAAGACAACTCTTGCGTGGTCAGCCCAGCCCATTTTACAGATTCCGATCCGAATTTGTCTACTTGCTAATTGTAAGTCCAAATATAAGCTTCTACCCAAAAAAAAAGCCCCCATATAAGCGATTATACCCTTTTTTTTTTCAATTTTCAAATACAAGTGGTCTTAGCAAGAAATTAAAGGTCATTAATTAGCCAGATTAGTGAGAAACAAGTACTTGACCGGACAATAGGTTTTCAGATGTCTGTATTTCCGAATATTCAGTATTCTATACTTGTTAAACATTTAAAGGTCATTAATTGTTAAACATTTCAAGTACAAGGTATTCAGTATTCTATACTTGCTTACTGTCATGTGTTGGACTACCAGTCATGAGTTGGTGAGCTTAATTTTTAATTTAATTAGCTCCCAAAATATCTGCCGTGCTTGAGTTGGGCTCAACCAATCCAAGCTTAACTGAAAGTTGCATGAGAAGGCCCACAATTTTCACATATATCCACTGAAATTTGAATAAGGTTATTCAACAAGTAGGGATCAGGACAAGCACTTGAACCCATTACTTATTCCTAGTGGAGACACAGACATCTCGTGGTCGCGGCTGATCTAAACCAGCAGTCCATTCACCCAAATGGATCAAATGGGGGACCTACAGCTACAGGCCGCATGTTCGAGTTTTATATATAAAATGTGCTTATATTACAACTGACGTACTAATCACGACCGAATAAAATGCATGATGGGGCATAAAACGACTCAATTGACAGTTCTGGAAACAACTTTCAAGCTCCACAATTTCAGGCTGTCATCAATTACGTTGATTAGATAGATGGATTATTGATAGAGTGCGTAGAGTGTAGACACTTATTGTCACATGGGCACACTCAATGTTGGACCCAATGTGCTCTTTGACTGCTTAACAAAGAAGAACACAATTTGAATCAAGCGGACGAATACGAGTACCTCACCTTTATTATTTCTTATTGTGCTTCTTCAAGCTAGTGGATTCCCATATGCATGGTTTATGGTTATCCATCCCACCATTTCCATAAAGCAAAGCAACACTTGACATAGACCTATGACTCTCGCTACTTCGTCTATAATATAAACTGGGCTACCCCCATTCCTTTCCCCATCGGCGCAACCAATCTCCAGAGTCCAGTCCTTCAATTCGTATACTAAGAGCTTAGATATCTTTCTTTCTTTTTTTTCTTCTTTCTTTAGCCCTCTAGATCTTTCGCAGATTAGAAACCATGATTAACCACAAGAGGCTAATTGCCATGGCAATGAAGTGGCGGAAGTTGGCCTCCATCGGCAGGAGAAGAATCTTGCTAACAAGAACCCGCCAAGCATGTAGCAGCGGTGAATTAATGGTGGCCGATAAGGGCCATTTCGTGGTGTACACTACCGACGGGAGGCGTTTTGTCATTCCATTGCCATATCTCAGCAACTCCATCTTCATTGAGTTACTCAGGATGTCTGAAGAGGAGTTTGGACTACCAAGCGATGGCCCCATCACATTGCCTTGTGACTCTTTGTTTGCGGAGTACATTATCTCCTTGGTGCAAAGACGTCCTTCTACAGACATAGAGAACACTCTGCTTATGTCCCTACTGTCCACTGGCCGGTGCTGCTGCTTACCTTCTGTTCATCAATCACTGACCAACCAACACGTGCTACTTCATGGATTTTGAGATATGGCTCGCTCGCTCTACCTTAATTTGGAGTACTATTTCACATTTGAGGCCTAATATTGGTCTTCCTCAATTTTACACTTTACACCCTTGTAAATACATGATTATTATATTATATATGTACAACATTAATTAATTTGATCCTATACAAACTTCAATTCCTAGCTAATTCAATGCACATAAAAGCTATAGGTCCAGCAATTATATTTTTTTTCTTCATTCATGGTTTACAACTTCTGTCCAGAAAATTAAGTTTTGCGAAAACAGAGCTAGCTACAAGCTGTTTTGATCTGCCCTGGAGCTGGTGATCGACTCACTCGCAGATGACCCAACAATTGTCCTAACTTGAACCTCCAAATTAAATTATATCTTAACATTCATTTTTTATATCTATTTTCAGTAAGGGCTTGAAAAAAAAATGGAAGATGTGAGACTACAAATGTAACTCTTCTGATGAAGATCTCGATTAGACAAAAATGCTGATAAATATGTGTTTAGTACTTCAATTGCATTAGCACAAGTATGCAATTTTTCAGTTTGATTAGACTCCCTCACAATTCCCAAATCATGGGGCAGTTCCTTCGAAAGTTTGACCCAACTGAAGAAAGAGAATTCCTTACATTTATTAAAAGGACGAGCATGCATTCTCCTTTTGAGGGAGTGCATTTTCCACTTGTTCTGTCATCTTCCTACGCAACAGTAAAGTGAAAAAAAAAATACAAACCCCATGAAGTTTTTAATTTGCAAGGCAACAGGAAACTCTGGTTCTGCAAAATTTTCAGAAGCTCTCTAAAGATTGGTTTTTTTCTAGATTGCCTAGAGGAATAACAAAACTCCGGCCATTTTCAGCATAGACAACGAAATGACCCTTTTCCTTAACATTAATTCTAAGTTGGATGGGCACCCAGAATTATTATGTTAAAGGCAAGAGGGAAAGATGGAGAGTTACACTGTAATGAGATAAAATGCAGCAGATCTCGAGTCTTAAAACCTATCTTCTTCTTAGTTCTTACCCTGTAGCCTGTAGCAGACAAGCAGTAACCTAGCAAAACCACTCAAACAATTAATGCGTGTATCTTCCATGGTGTATTAATGCTTGGGCACGTAACTTGTTTGCTTTTGGCATAAGATACATATATCATGTAACAGGCGTTTGGTAAGATTACGTGTTTGTACTGAGAATGAAAATGAAACTGTAAATACAAAACAAATATGTACAGTACAGAACCTTGTCTTGTATACGGTTTGTATTTGCACCGTTAATCTCAAAGAACCCTTGCTTAAGTGTTGACAAATACAGAGTAGGTTTTTATTCTCTAACTCATCCCCTCACATCACAGGAAAGCCCATGGGCTTGAAGTTTTGATAAATATAGGCCCATCCATATCTTATTCTTAAATGGTACAGCAAGGATCAAATACTAGACCACTTGATGAAACATGCTATAATACCATCTCAAGAAACTGTTCAACCTTTTAAGCTGTTAAGTGAACTTCCTGAATAGGTTTTTATTCTCTAAAATTACTGTTTTTAGGCCCAAAGCTGGTCAATGGCTAATTCCAGTCCTGGGCTTCATCTTTGGCATTCAGGTCTCCTACCCATAGGACACTACAACAATACATCACGAACTCCTTTATATTGGTATTCATGGCAAGATGTTCCTAATGTGTAGGTGCGATGTCCTGTAGGTAGGTATGGATAGGGTTACCCAGATGAATTGGGATCTACTTCTCACAAAAGATTCTCACACCAAACTCACTGTCACATCCCACTATGTATTAAGATCATCTCCCAATGAATAATAAATACAAGCATGAGAGATGTTTCTGATATATGGTCAAGACATGTTGTGAGGTCGGCGTGAGGAGTAGATCTGGACTCTACCCAGATCCTCACAACCAAACAATACATTATAAATTTATGAAAAGCCGAATTGGGTTTGTATCCTTCTATTTAAACAAATTTACACTAACATTAGTGCACACAGACCAAATTTCACAGTTTGCTTGAGTGAATCCTAAACCAACCAAATCCAGCATGAACTGTAAGTGAATTTATTCCCTCCCTTTTCTGAACTTCCTACGCCTGTGGCAAATGACTCATTACATGTGTATTTTGATCAGTCCGGATTTCCTACTAACTTCCCTCTACTCCCCTCTTTACTAACCCGTTAAAATTGTTCCAGCTGTTAAGAAATTGGTGTTGTTCAACGTTTAAATCTTAGGGTGATGTTTGGAATGTTAATAGCGTTGTCAATCACATTGGTTTATTACCGTGTTCAGGGATTGATGTTTTAACGTTACTCGAAGAAAAGAAAGAAGGCGCAAAGGATTTGGGTGTGTGATACAAACAAGCCTCGATTTTCCCCGGATTTGGGTGTGTGATAAGGGCAATTTCGTAAATGTGGATGAGTAATTTCGTAAATAATGATGTTTTCCGTCTGGGTTATTGATGGAAGGGAGATTTTTGTCTAATTATTTAAAAATTTAAGGGAGGTTTTTGCTAAAATGAAACTATAAAGGATATTTTTATGATTATTAGAAACTTTAGGAAAGATTTTTATATTTTATCCTTATTTATATAATGAACTAAAATTGACCTTTATATTGTATTTCAAGAATTAAAAGATTTGAAAATTAATTATGTGAAACTTGAACCTATGATCATTTTTAGTAAATGTACAACATTGAAAACCAACTTTAATAATAGACACAGTATAACTTCTTAAGCATATATGAACATGTATTCCCTAAAAACTAATCATACAAAGAAAATGGATTAATTACATAAAAAATATCCCCACCCTCTAATGAATTCATTGAACCCTTCCATAACTAGTCAGCGATCTCTTGCCTAGTCTTAATCAATCAATAGTCGTTGGAAGCAGTTTGCCAGGGTTTGTGGAGAGAGAGATGAATGATGATAAATTTTGGGAGAAAAGATTGATAGATAGGGAGGGAAAGGGCGGTGAGAGCTTTGGGTGAAAAAACAAGAGAAGAAAGATAGTACGATTTTATTTCTTTAACTTTTTATACATTGGAAAAAATGGTAAAGATGATGCTTCATGCTATGATTGAAAGACCGAAATGCCCCCCTCCCTTCAGTGCAACTCCATGCTCACACGTTAAAACAGTTTCTTGTAATCTTGCATTTGGAATATCCTCTCATAAAATAAAGTACATATGTATGAAGATATTCCCAATGCAAGGCTGTAAAGACTGTTTGAATGATGATTGCTTTGATCAAAGCCGAATATAATGAAATAAGTTTGTGTGTATTAACATTGAATTTTTATAAGTAAAAAGAATCAGTATATAACTTATATAGAAATATGCATAAGTGAATTTATCCGGATAAATATTTTCAGAAATAACCTTTTAAAAAAGAAAAAAAACTTACCGTCAGGTCCGTCACATGTAAAAGCCCCATGTTCTTACCAATAGACATAGATGGCGGTTAAAGTTAAATTCTTTTTAAACAAAGCCTTCTTTTAGGAAAATCCATGATGGTCGTGTGATTTCTTAATATCTGCCACATGGTAAATTATGAGGGGCCCTAATCGTATCCACCCAACGTAAGTTCAGGTGTTTATTCCATCTCCATGTTTCAAAACGGGCATCTGGTTGCAACCGAGCCCGAGTCAATCCCTTGAAAATTAACAGGTTCCTCTGTTCTTGTAAAAATAAAATAAATTAATTATGTTAGTTGTCAAACATATTTAAAGTATTATTATCAATAAAAAAAAAACTATGCGCAAAGTCAGTTCGAATTTCTACTATTTTCCAAAAAATATATTTTAGCCTATGCAGGAAGAGAAGTCCATAGATGAATTATCAGATAGCCCTATATTTTGGAATTAATTTGCTCTTTCTAGTGTAAAGGTTGATTGTCATGCTTTGGAAGTTTTCAAGTATGCGTATTTAGAATGACTTGTGATGAAGATGGGGAGCCCTCAGTAGTTAGTACTGTCTTAGTCAGGAAAACGTGTTGAAGCAGAGGACCAGCAGTTTCTTATAAAGTGAGAATTTCAGCGCAGTTTGTGATTTCATTTGTTCGTGATTTTCAACCAAAAAGAATTTGAGCATAAAAGGCCCAATTTTTCCCTTTTTATTTGTTTATCTATTTATTTATCTGATTGTTTTCGCCTTCCTGTTGTCCATTAAATGTTCGACTGAGTTATTAAGCGTATTCTTCAGTACTCTGTATGGATCCTTATATTTGTACTCTTCCCAGACTGAGACAAATGCATCTTTTAGGAATGTTACTTACGTTTCTGGATTAGCCCGAACCTTAACTTAAAATGTCAGTGGCTTGTGTTACATTGAAGATCAAGTTAGATTGTATAAACATAAATCCAGCTTAAATTCTGATTATTTGGATCAGGTTAATTTGAAGCCTTGGACCACCCAACCCAACCTTAATACAAAATGTCTTCTTGTTTGCATACATAAATTAAAATCATATACAGGATGTGGAAGGAGAGACGGATGATTTCCCGAGAGGAATTATAAAATTCTTTTCAAGCCCCTAGATTGCAAGGTGCTGCTTTTTGGAAGGTTCTGATGGCAGTTTTTCTCAGCCGGGGGCTTCAGGTTTTGGTGCAGTTCTGAGAGATGAGGCTGGGTACGTGATACCAGCTGAGGCCTTGGCTGTTTTTAATGGGCTCAAGATGCTGGAAGAACTTAGAAAGTTTTTTATTACAGTGGAAACCAACAGACTCTCAACGCAAAGGATTTTGACTCGATGATAGATGCTAGCTTTCTGTATAGAGATATCGATGTCTTGGCAGTTAAATTGAATAGCTCTTTTAATTTTGTTAACAGGGGTTGTAACAATGTAGCTGATCAGTTGGCTAAACGGGATCTAAAAGAATCTTGGCGCTTTATTGGTGATATCCCACCTTGGATTAAATCACTAGCAAGTCAAAACTTAAATAGTCCCTAGTTATCTTTTTGTTGTTCTTGGACTTTGCTCTCGGTTTTACTTTTAATGAATCTTGCTGGTTTACTATTCAAAAAATTAAAATTAAAATCATAGGGCTGAGCCCAGGCATTGGTTTTTTAGTAAAAAAGTGAAAAAAGAAATGTTTCAAATAATGATTAGAATCTATTATGAATGATAATAGATCTTCTATTGAAAATCTAAGATCACAAAATTAACAATAATAAAACATAAGCTTTTATAGAATGAAAATCACTAATGACATAAGAGTCGATACAAATTGATATGAATGTATGTAAGGAAGTAAAATAATACATATGTACAATAGCAATAGTAGAGTCAGGTTCAGGTTGGGTCAAATTGTCCAAGGGGTAAATCCTAACTCAACTCAAAGTAAAGTCAGGTTGGCAAAATTCAACCCTATCCCTAATCTAATCATCAACTCAACCCAATCCAACCGGATTTTTTTGGGTTGGATTAGAGTTAACCCGGCCCAAGTTGCACCCCTATAGCTGCCTGAGTCTAATCCAACCCAAATTCCAGGTCTAAAATATAAGCCCAGGCCCAGCCCTGAAATTTATAGGTCTAATGCAGGACCAATCCCAGGCTGGGCCTAAACACAAAACCTAACATCTGTATATATGTTGTTTTTGTTTTGGTTTTTTTTTTTTTTTCTTACGATCACCAAGTTGTTATCTTTGTTATTACTTCCTTTGGGTGCCATCAGCCTCTTACATGTTTATTTATGTTTTTTTTTTTTTTTTTTTTTTGTGATGTCAAAGCATGTTAGATGATTAAAGTTTATTTGCTTTGTTTATCAAAGACAAAGCATTTATTTTCTCCATTAGAGAGAATGACTCTTGACCAGATGAGTAATCCGCATTACTAGCAACCCAAGTCCCCAAGTCCCGGAATACAGTCAATCAACAGGCGTTGTAATATTTCGATGGTTTGGATCTTGACTGAATGAACTCTACAATAAAGAATTATGCAGAATCCAATCAACAGCCAATCCAAACTAGTATCAGCTCTTCAAGGACTTTTGGGCCTTTTCTTTTTCTGTGAATAAGAGATTGGGAGGAGTAATTACAATGCAGAAAATGCACCCTTTTTTAGTAACCAATGTAAAAAATATACCTGGATCATTTTAGTTGTGTTTGATTGGATTAGATAGAAAATAAAGGCTCAGTTTGAATATTTTGTTATTGTGTATTATCCATCGAGTCAATTTGCTGATGTAAGGACACGTTACCGGCATCATGCATATCTTTGGACGACTAACGTATCCCCGTGGAAATTTCTTCCTTTCGTTTTTTTTTTTATTTTTTTTAATCCATACTTGGAAGGTGGACCATGGGACCAGAGAAAAGTAAGCAGGCGAAAAATCATCACTAAGGTCATGAAATAAACGTGCTGTTGAACATGAACCAGAGGCGTATTGAATCAATTTATTCGCATTTAATTTCTTAGTTTTTTATATTTCAAAGAAAAAACAAGATAAATTAATAAGAAAAAAAATTAAAATAACAGGTTCGACTATGATATTCAAAAAACTTGTAACCGGTGGGTATAATCCAATCAGGTGATGCATATCAAAATTGACGAACGGTTTTTGATCGATCAAATTCATTCTGGTATCATATTTTTCCGGCAGCATAGATTTTCGTTTTCCCCAAAAGAAATAATGCTTGCAGCGCAACGAAGGAATTTGAGTGCGTGGGGCCACTTCACGGAGAAGATGCCTGTCACCTATCACCACCGCTGGTTCGTGTTGGAGCTGAGTTCAGATTTGCGCCCCACGATGTCTCACTACACATCTCTCTCGTATATTAAGAATATCTCTTGATGATAATATCAGAATCAATGATGTCATCATCAGGAGAGGAGATGTTCCCAATACACGACGAAAATGTACTGTCGGGCGTTATAGGGCGCCCCTTCGTGGGGCTCAGATATGAACTCGTTGGAGCTCAAATGGAGAAGACAAGTACTTACTGAATTTTGAAAAAACGATGGGGACAGTTTTGTTCGAAAAAGTTGGAACAAGTACTTATTGAATAAATGCTTCAAATAGCAGCTCCTGCATTCATTTTTTTTCAAGTACTTATTTTGAAAATAAGCATTTATTTGCTCCATTTTTGCCAAATGTGAATAAATGTTTATTTACCATTTATTTTACGATCTCATTATTTATTTTCATTACTTATTTAAATAATTACTCAAAATAAATGATATCAAACAGGAAGTTAGTGTTAAATGGGTAGGGGCAAACCAGCACGCCTCCACTTTCACCATGGACCACTATGCAATTTGCCTTTGAATTTTTCTCAATTTATTTTGGGACAAGCCATAGAGCAGGTCACAATAGCACCAAAACACACATCTTAATGGCTCCTTCCCATCAATAAAGCTTCTTCTTTACCCAAATAGAAGGAGTCATTTCATGAAGTACCATGCAGAAACCCATGCTTTATGCATGCATTTTAGATTACTAGTAATTAAGCACATGCATTACATGTGAGAAATTTTTTCATATTAATTATTTGAATTTTAGATAAATCATAGTTAAGATAAAAATGAAAACTAACAAAAGTAAGAATATGATTAGAAATAAACTTAAATGCTTGTAGTAAATGGCTACGTGCATTGCATATGAAAATTTCAAATTACTATTATTACTATTATTATTATTATTATTATTATTCCACTATGCCATAAATAAAAATATATTTTATTTAACAAATATTTGTATTTATTATAATGAATATATAACATTATAAATGTTCCCAAATGCCATAGAATTCTGTACTTTTTCATTATTTGTGTTCTATCCTTTTTTAAATATTTATTATTCAATTATGACATCATGAGTTTTTTTGAAAAGTTGGATCATTGACCCACCATTTAAATAAGAAAATAGCTTTACTTTCGGATTTTTTTAAATTATATATCATCTATATCATATAAATAATTTTACTTATCATACTTAATTTTTGATTGGCATAATTAATATATAATTTTTTATATGTTCTTTTGATTACTTGTACTTTTTATTTTTTAAAGATTTATTATTTAACTATCATATCATTGGTTAATGCATTTGACCCAAACCACTAATCCACAACCCAAAAAGGAAAATAATTTGATTTCTAGGTTGACGCTAAATTTTATATTACATTTCCATCATTAATAATGAATGTATAATATTAGAGATGTACCCAATATTTATTTTTATGAATATATAACATTAGATATATGCCTTTTTTTTGTTATTATTTATATTTTCTATTTTTTTTAAATTATTATTTGACTATGACATCATTTCATTTGTAGGTTGATTTTAACTTTGGCATTCCATTTTCATCATTAATAAAATTATTTATTACATTTATACGTATTTTTGTTTAGTATAATGAATATTCTATGTTAGATATATCCAATTGTTTTTATTTTTTGTATTATATATTTTTTATATTTTAATTTTTTATTATTTAATTGTGACATTATTTATTAACCAATTTGACCCAAAATGGTTAAATTGCTTACCCACCATTTGGAGGGAAGAAAATTATTTTGTTTTCAAATTATTTTTCAAAATATTTATTTTCATAATATTAAAATTAATATTATGGATTTAATAAGAGAATATACCTTAATATGAGATTTAATGAGAGAGATTAGGAAAATATTTTTATTTCTAATTTGTTTTAAATTTTACATTCCACTCACATCATTAAAAAAAATCATTTCTTATTATTAATATGAGATTTAACGAGAGATAATAGGAAAATAGTTTTATTTCTAATTGATTTTAGATTTTATATTCCATTTCCATCATTAATAAAATCATTTCTTAATATTTCTATATTTTTTAATTTTATCTATTTTTAAATTTTATTATTTTATTGTGACAACATGGATTGGCCCATTTGACTTGAAATGGTTTAATTTCTTACCACTATGTAGATGAAAACACTATTTTTTAGGTAAATTTTAAAAGTATGTTTTTATGTTATTGAAATTATTAATTTATTATATATGGATTTAATTAATAAAATTTAATAATGAGAAGAAATAAAATTGCCTTAAATATATGATTCAATGAAGGTGAATGCAAATTAATACCTTAAGTGTTGGATTTTATGAGAAGAAATTGAATACATTGAATATCTTATAATTGTGTCTTTGTAAGTCATTTAATATTAATAATTGATTACCCTTTTGCCCTCATTTTTTATCAATAAATTTAAATATAAAAGGGTAAATTATGTCCTAAAAAAAGTTCCCAGAAATATTACTAAGGCTATTCGTGTTTTTAAAGTAATATAGATTTGAGCTTGCTGACTTTTTTATCCTATTAAGAAAGCGTGTTCCTTTACATTGGCAGCCCTGATGTTCAAGCAAAAAAATCGGTTTGATTGCAGGGCAAAAATGGTTAATTAATTTGATAGCATTACAATTTCATTTGCATCATCATAAATGCACGGGAGTGCAAATAAATTTAGCTTCAGATTTACTTTTGCTTCAAATTTGATCATCTTATTTGTTTGTGAAAAATAAAATAGAGAGTAAAATGATATTATCTCCGCCTTTATATGCAAGAGACTGGAGATGGGAGGAGGAATTATTTGTTTAGGAGTGAATGAGATGAAAAATTACGTAGTCCCACTTTATATGAGATTGAATTGAGGTAAGTGGAAGGTGTTGAAATGCAAAATTTGCAAATCATAATCACACACAGACAAACGAAAACTGAACTGATTACAAAATTAATTTGTATGCTCCATGCAGTTAAAATTGTGTAATAGGCAATCAGTGCAAAGTATGAATAAAGACATCAATAGTCATCCTTCTTATCATATTAAAGTACGATATGCCATTTCAATGGATCTGAGCCTTAGAGAGTAATTTTGATCCCAATGATTTTTCAGGAATCAGAAAAACCATCACTATGCTCTTCAACGCGGATTGATCTCCATTTTCTCAAGTGGGTGCTGCACATAACAATAGCAAAATACTAGCAAAAGCAAATGATAGTGGAGCCCAAAGTGAAGATTAATAAAGTTGCACGAGAGAATATATCATCAAGCTATGCATATACTCCACGAACATTAATCATTTAATTGCTATTAAGTTAATGCTGGTAGAGCCAAGATGGCACAGGTGGCATGCCCAGTAGTTGGTGAAATTAAATAAACTAAACCAGAAATCCAAGCATTTTCCCTACCGTTAATCGTCTGATTAACTTGAAATATAGCTAGCAGCTATACAATAATGAAATACACAAATTGCTTACCTTATGTCGCTAATTAATTGTAACTTGTGTATTTGGTCATTCATACGTCCAAAGGCGCTAGCTAAGCCTAAGAGAGGCCAACCATAACCAAATAATTGTATTTTCTTTATTGCCTTGGCCCTTTTTCTATTGGTCAAACTAGAGCGCAACGAAAATGAATGTCTAGTGGAATTACTATTGTATATAGAGGCACAGGCACTTACTTACCCCTAATATTAATTAACTAAGGGCTTTAGTGCAGATATCTATTTGTAGATTAATTATAAAGTGGTCTTGCGCCTGGTTTAATCATTTTATTAAAACGATGCTTTACGACGTCCATGCCTTCACTTTATATTTCACTTGCTTTGTTTGGGTTGGTGAATGTAAAAACAAGAAATTCAGCTGAGAGAATTCAAAACAGAATAAAATTAAAAAACAGCCTAACAGTAGACTAAGAGGTTGACCTAAAAAGAAGGTGGCAGTATTATGCCCATCAGCAATTCAACATCAATTAAAAATATATAGTCATATAGAAAGAGAAAAAGAGAGAGTAGAATATATATAGCTATTGGACTTACTTGTATGTCTGCAATCGATCTGATCAGAACCTGAACCTGAACCTGTGTAAATGTTAAACTGTAAAAGTAAATCATTTGATCTGTAATTCCTTGCCTGTGCTTGTGGAAATTTGGTATGAGGTAGAAATTAATGTCACCATCACTTATTAGCTGAATCCTATTCATATCTGCTAGCTGAAATTAATGGACCCAAATGGTAAAATCTGACAAATTAATTTGCTAAATGATACCCTCAACTCAACCTCACGCTTTCAAATCGATCCTATTCCGTTAATCTTCTTCTTAGCCGGCCGACATTACCAAATTAACACGATTATAACGGATGAGTTTGTTTTTGTTGGTTGGTGGGGTGCTGCTGCTGCTTGCTGTTGTAAGCCCCGGTTACTGTGACTGTGAGACTGTGAGACTGTAGCAATGGCAATGGCTTCCATTAGAGCCATGTCATCACAGACACAAATTAACGTACTATGGGGGTAGACCCTCAGACGAAGGGAGGCAAAATGTTACCGTCCAATATACTTCAACGGTCAATATCAGGCTGTTTGAACTTTGAATTATAATTATTTCAATCAATGTCGATATCACTTGCCCATTGCCAGTCTGTATTTCATCGTGTCTTAATAATGCTCTATTGCAGTGTTGGTGTTGGTCGATCTAGACCGCAAATTAATTTAATCAAGTCCGACCACAAAATTAAAAAATAATAATAATAATTAATTCCATCTTATCCTTTTAATCAACCAACTTTGTTGTGTACTTTGTAGGGACTAGAGAGGTTGGTTGGGTGGTTGATTCCATGCGTATATATGGCATGTCAATGGCATCTTAATTTTGATATCCAAACGTTTTCTTTCAAAATGAGATGGCGGTCAACTGGTTTGGTGAGATGACACGACTGTTGTCATCCTTCCTCTGCCCTCCTTAATCAAATTAATTCAGTAACCCCTGGCGGCCCTCAACATTTTCTTCCTTGATAATAGTAAATTAACCAGCTGGTCAGCATTTCCACGTTAACACACCTACTGTTGTCCCTCTACTTCACCTTATAACGAATCATTGAATGTAACAGTCTTACTTATATATATCATCAAGTACTGCAACATATCGATCCAGGAGAGAGAGAGAGAGAGAGAGAGAGAGAGAGAGAGAGAGAGAGAGAGAGAGAGGGAGGGAGAGAGAGCTAGGAGAGAAGAGAACAAGATAGCTAATTTAGCTAGCTAGGAGGGGAATTAATAGCTAATAGCTAGCGCTAGCTATTGCTACAAGTTGAGCAATTAAGAGATGGGTGATGAGGTGATGGAAGTAAGATCTGTTCCCATAACACCGAGGAGGGGGGCTGGTGCAGGGCCAACTCCGCCCATCTCGGCTCCTCCCTCACAGTACCACTCTCCATCCTTGTCAAGATCGCCTCTCCTCTCATCTGTTGGTGTTGAAACAACAACAGAGGCGCACAAAACCAAGACCCCCAGACTCTCTCTAACTCCTCGCTTCATCACGCCTCTGGGTAGCCCCATAAGAAAGGCCCTTCACCTCACCAAGCTCGACCCTCAAGACGCCTGGCTTCCCATCACTGAATCAAGAAATGGAAACGCCTTTTATGCTGCCTTCCACGCTCTCACTTCCGGAATTGGAATTCAGGCCCTTGTTCTCCCCGTTGCCTTCACTGTCCTTGGCTGGTAAGTGCGGTAACACCCTCCCTATACCTTCACTCCATTCATTAGATGTCCAATCCGGGGAGACACCCGCCGGAATACATGCAATTGATATGAGATTTGAGAGCTCATGATCACCATCAACAGAGCATGGATTCTCGAATCTCAGTACGATCATCACTAACTAACTAACATTAACAATATAATTAGTTCACTTGATTTTGATTGATGGCTGCAGGAGCTGGGGAGTTATAACTTTGACGTTGGCATTCATCTGGCAACTTTACACCCTCTGGATCCTGGTCCAACTCCATGAATCAGAATCTGGAACCCGCTACAACAGATACCTCCAATTGGTCAATGCAGCTTTTGGTAAGAGAACCAACGCCCATTTCTCTCACCCTCTGTTCACTTATGTTGAGTACGTAGTACGTACTTGAGTGGGAGCAAATTCCATTAATTAAATTAATGTTTTTATCTAATGATGGATGGATGAAATCTTAATCCGACATGTACGTATACTACTACGTCTCAGGTGAAAGACTAGGGAAAATGCTAGCAGTATTTCCGATCATGTATCTGTCAGGGGGTACGTGTACCGCCTTGATCATCATCGGAGGTTCCACCATGAAGCTCTTCTTCCAGATCGTATGTGGAACCACATGCCATGCCAAGCCACTAACAACCGTAGAATGGTATCTGATCTTTACCTGTGCTGCCGTCCTTCTGTCTCAACTGCCCAACTTAAACTCCATTGCCGGCGTTTCGCTAATCGGTGCCATCACCGCCGTCGGCTATTGTACGTTGATATGGGTAGTATCCGTTGCCGAGGGCAGAATGCCAGGCGTTTCCTATGATCCCGTGAAGGCCAAATCTGATATTGCCAGGATTTTCGGGATATTTAATGCACTTGGGATTATTGCTTTTGCTTTCAGAGGCCACAATCTCATACTTGAGATACAGGTAATTAAGAGGATTGAAGATGTCATTAATCAATTCCTTTCCGGCTGGCTTTCCCTCATGAGATGTCGATTGTCAAATATTGAGGCATGACTTTGACTGTTTGACAAATTGACTGGCCTTAAAATCGAAATCATGAACTTGCCGACGAAAAGCAAAACAAAAATATTGAAGTATTCATTCAAAATTCTAACGAGGGTGAAATGCTTTTGGTTGCAGGCCACAATGCCATCCAGCGAGAAGCATCCATCGCGAGTACCCATGTGGAGAGGAGTGAAGGCTGCATACGTACTCATTGCAATGTGCTTGTTCCCACTTGCAATAGGAGGCTACTGGGCTTACGGCCACATGGTAACCATTTGCTCATTAGATGAATTAATTGATTCAGATTATCATCACTATTAACGAACGAACTTGATAATTTTTAGTTTAATTTTAGTGGGTGAAGAACAAAATCAAAAACAAAACTTACAAATTGATTACTAAGGAATTTATATATATATTAATGCGCAGATACCGGCAAACGGCGGGATGCTAACAGCTTTGTATGCATTCCACGGACGTGATGCCTCAAGGGCGGTGCTTGGCTTGACAAGTTTATTCGTTGTAATCAACGCAGTGAGCTCGTTCCAAATCTATGGAATGCCAATGTTCGACCATATAGAGTCTCAATACACAAGTAGGAAGAAGAAAGCAATGCCATGGTGGCTACGTGCAATTTCTCGGGCCATGTTCGGATTCGGATGCTTCTTCATAGCGGTGGCAATCCCCTTCTTGGGCAGCTTGGCAGGTCTCATCGGAGGGCTGGCTTTACCCGTCACCTTGGCTTACCCTTGTTTCATGTGGGTGATGATTAAGAAACCCAAGAGATTTAGTCAAATGTGGTGTCTCAATTGGGGTCTCGGCTTCTTGGGCATGGCTCTCAGTGCCATTTTGGTTGCTGCTGGACTGTGGAGTGTGATTCACACCGGTGTTAAAGTCAGCTTCTTCAATCCTCAATAGATAATAACCATATGTCTCCAAACCGTGCTGTTAATTCCGACAGCTGAAGCCTCAACGAAAAGGGAAATTTATTAGAAACAGTGAATATGCATGATTTATGAATTAGTTCAATTGGATATCTTCTCTCTGGTTGCTCCTTAGTTGTGCATCGTTGTAACTATATATGATTTGCATTCTTACTTGATACAAATTTTGTACTTCTTCCCCTCATGATTATATTCACTGGTATCCAAAATAACTGCTGGTACAAAATCCGCATCACCTTCCTCTTACATCGATTCTCCATCTCTCATTTAAATTGGGGGTCACACATCATTTTTCCACTTAGCTCGATCACTTCTAAACAAAAAGCCCTCCTATCTCCATTAATTTGTTTCATATATATAAGGTGGGTATTATATCTGTTAGTTATAACTAACAAATAAAGACACATATATATATATATATATATATATATATATATATATGCTCCGCCTATTTGCACAGTTGCACTTTCATGTATTTACATCAGCAAACAAACTGAACTTTATGGTTTAATCTAATTCATATACATCTCTTTCCTAGAACAGATGATTGATGACTAGCCAAAGTTTGAACGAGGACCAAAGACTAAAGATGGATTTCTCAAACAATGTTCCACAATTAAGACTCTAAGACCACAAAATTCCCATACCCACTTGGCTTAATCAACAACCAAAGTCGGTATCAATTAAGAGTCTTAGACCACAAAGAGTCCAACTAATCCAATATCTTATTATTAAATATTCAATTCAATGCACATTTTCAAAAGGAGGGAATGGTTGTGGAGATTGGAGTCGCAAGAAGGTAGCGGTATCAAATTTGAAGATTATTAAACTGATAAGGTTACAGGATTTAGTAAAAACTTCAAATTTCAAGATTAATCTTCAAGGCCCAATAAAACTTCGACATATTTATAATCAGCCAGGCAGTAATTCCTATTAAGTAAACAGTTAGTTTTGATACAAATCCCATGCCCGGATCAAAATGTTAATATGACCATGTACAGTGCAAATACAAGGTTTTGCATATTTAATATATTTGTATTTGCACTCTTCCGTGAGCAGAATGGTTAATCATGGATGAGATCTTACACTGTTAGCTCCCTAACCTCCTGACCAACCAAATAAAATGAATGATCCTGATAGTCTCTTTTTCTTCTGTTCAGTGCTGGGCTCCATTAGTCTTCAACATAAATCTCACTGCCAACTATGCCAATCAATATCAATGCTTTCAAACCACCATTCACCCCGGTCGAACCATTCAAACCGTCATCCAGTATCAATTCCAATCGGATTTATCCCAAGATTTTATGCAAACACCATTGACTTCGTCACAACCCGCTCAACATAGATGGTTGAACGATACCAGAATAACTTTGTCCCAGGTGGTTGAATGATGTCATTCCAAAGGGCCGTCAAAACAGGAATTGAGACATCCGGTCACATTTAATGACAAATAACCTTGTTAGAGGGGTTCAGGAGGTAGGCACAAACTTGTAAGAACGTTCAATGAGCACTTAAAATTTTTTTTTTACACCAATTTCTTAAAATACCCTCACCCCACCTTGAAAAAAGATATCCTAACTCGATTCCTGAAACTATTTTTATCACAATGTATAGGCCAATCTAAAGGCACGATACGCAAATTCATCTTATCGTGTTTGAACCTTGTTTCTGATGCAATTAAAAATAGATTTTAATTTCATTTAAGTGAACTGTGTCAATTTCCACATACCTGATTAGCTCCCATCATTTGATAAGTCTGGATCTGGAATAGACTGCGTCGTCGGCCCAAACCCAACAAGACATGAAACTGAGGCAATATCATAAAAAGCTTGTCCCTCGACTCCCTCCTACATATTATTTATAGCATATTGAGCTTTAGGGGATATTTGGCTCCGTTTACATTTATTGGCGTCAGTTCAACTTTTGGTTTAATAAACGTTTTTGGATTTGAAATAGTTGTTTGGTGAGAGTGTTTATTAAAAAAACGCTAATAAACGTTTCTTTATTGATTTTCGTGAAAAGATCCGTTGGGGAAGCCAACGGCTGGCCATTTCACGAAATGCGTGTTGATGTGGCAATGACGTGTAATCCGATGTGGCGCACTTGGTTTTTGATCCGGTACATCACGGATCTACCATCCCACAAGAGAAAAAAAAAAAAAACAATTGAAGCCCTAACCATGACCAGAGGTCCAGAGCTAGACGATGCAGACGATTGGTGGGGCAGGGGGAGTTCTTTCTTTTCACACCATTGACGCTAGCCACTGGACGCCGGTAAGACTTCGTCGTTGACACTCCGTTAATCCCCCCCCTTGCCCTTGTCTCCATCGACCGACGTCTTCTGCAAGGTACAACCTTCGGATTCATCCTCTTTCCTCTGATCAAGCGAGTCATTGAGATTCCACATGGTGTCTCCTCCATTGCCGTCTTCTTCTCCTTGTTTGTCTGTTGTGGTGGTCTCCAGAATATGGAAGATCCAAGCTGCTCCGACCTTTAACAAACTAGGATCATCGATCATCTCTCTCCATCAAGATTGGAATTTGGGTTGTTGTGGGCAAAAGATATCTTGCTTTCTTCCCACTCAATATACCGGCCAGACTTGAGAAAACAAACGTAATAGAAGAGTTTCGATGCAAAAAGGCACTCCAAAACTGCTATCTCCCCCAAAGTGCCCAATACAGTATACACGAGGCTAGAACGAGAAAGATTAGGGAAAAGCATTTTAATCTCATAAGACATTAAATACAATGGGTTTGATTGGTAAATTACACGAGAAGTTGCACTTGCACATTTGTTTGGAAAATTATTTTTCTCTTACAAAATTCAGTTTTGAACTTATCCCACATTGGAAAATTATAAGCTTTGTTTTCAATATTTTAATAAGAGTTGATTTACACTCCTTAAAAATAGTAAAGAAGAGTATGGAGGCTTGATACCGCGCAATGAGGTGCTTTAGAAGCACATTTTGCTCATAAAGGACGGCTTTGGTTTTGGTGTGATGTTAACTGTTGATCAACGGACACGATTCGATCGGATGTGATCAAGAGGCACAATTCAAAAATAACAGTCATTAACTATTAACTACCTTTTAAATAGTCGTCGCACATAAGGTTTTTTCAGAGACTCTTCAACTTTGCTAGTTGCAAATTTTCGCCCAAGGCTCTATTGTATCCTGGGAACGAATTTTTCTATAATCGAACAACAAACTCAGTGAAACTGAGTGGGGGCAAATAACGTTCTAAAAAGTGTCTTCAGATGCACCTCAGAGCTTCTCCTCCAAAGTTTTCAGTGACCCCCATTTTCCAACAATTTTAAAATGCTATTCTGCAATGGAGGCAAAAGCAAGCATGACTTCGATCAAGATGATGAACCAAGATCTTGTTCGACTGGACCAGTTCGATAGAGCAAACTTCAGCCGAATTTGCAATCACTTCCCGAATCCACTGACAAAGGCTTAGAAAATTTGAAGAAGGAAAGAGCAAAACGAGAAGATGATTCACTTATATGCCGGGGACACATACTGAATGCCTTATCAGATCGACTCTACAACTTCTACAAGGAACTTACATCCCCAAAAGAATTCTTGAAGGCTCTAGATTTCAAATACAAGGTGCAAGAAGCATATATGAATAAGTATCTTATCGCAGAATACTTTGACTTCACCATGAACGACCATAAACCCATACTGGAGCAAGTTCATGAACTATAGGTGATAGTCAACAAAATTCGGTCCCTTGGTATCATCATTCCTGAATCTTTTCAAGTGGGAGCAATTATTGCCAAACTACCACCCTCTTGGAAGGATTACAGGAAGAAGTTTCTGTATAAGGCTGAAGAACTTACCTTGGAGCAAATTCAACAACATTTTCATGTTGAAGAAGAATCTCGAATTAGAGACAGTAAGGATAAGACCCTGGCCAATGTTGAACTCTAAGGTAAATTTTGTGGAAAATTGATCGAACAAGACTAATCATGCATTACAAGTAAAGAAGAAAGATGAGAACTTCAAGAAGGGATCATGCTATGTTTGTGGAAAGAAGGGGCATTATGCCCAAATCTGCCAACATTGGAAAGGTGGAACCAAGCCCGCAAACATGGTGGAAGACAATCTGGTGGCCATGATTACTGAAGTAAATATGGCAGAATCGTCTTCTAGATGGTGGTTTGATTCAGGCGCCATAGTCCATGTTTGCAAAGACAAGTCCTTGTTCAAGACATATGAAGAAATGACTGATGGCTAGGAGGTACAGATGGAAAACCAAACATGTGCCAAAGTTGTTAGAAGAGGTAATGTGGAATTAAACTTCACCTCCGGAAAGTCATTGACTTTCCTGAATGTTCTCCATGTTCCTAATATTAGAAAGAACTCAGTCTTAGTAAACCTTGTCTGTAAGAGGGGATTCAAAGTTATTTTTGAATCTGACAAATTAATCATATCAAAGAATGAGATGTTTGTTGGAAAGGGATATGGTTGTAATGGTATGTTCAAATTAAGTATTAATGAAGGAAAAGTTTTTGCTTATATTGTTGATTATTTCTCTTTATGGCATTATAGATTGGCACACTTGAATCAACTAAAAAATGTGAAATATGTGTACAATCTAAAATGGCTAAGAAACATTTCCCTAATGTTGAGAGAAATTATCAACTTCTAAAACTAATTCATTCTAACATCTGTGAACTCAATGGTGTATTAACTAGAGGAGGTAAGAGATACTTCATAACATTTATAGATGTCTTTTCTATGTACACCTATGTCTACCTTATGAGAACTAAGGATGAAGCCTTTGACATGTTTAAACTGTATAAGACTGAAGTTGAAAATCAATTAGAAAAGAAAATTAAAATCCTTAGAAGTGATAGGAGTATTGAATACTTTAAAAATGAGTTTAATTCTTTGTGTAAAGAATTTGGAATAATACATCAGTGTTCTGCTTTCTGTACCCCTCAACAGAATGACCTAGCCGAAAGGAAAAATAGAACACTTACAGAAATGATAAACTGCATGTTGTTAAAAGCTAATGCACCCTTAAACCTATGGGGGGAAGCACTCCTAACGGCCTGTCATTTACATAACAGAATTGTTTATAGAGTTAATAACAAATGTCCATATGAATTATGGACAAGAAGAAAGCTAAATTTAGCATATCTAAAAGTGTGGGGGTGCTTAGCATATTATAAAGTTTTGGATCCTAAAAGAACCAAATTAGAACTCAGAGCTAAGAGAAGTATGTTTGTTGGATATGCAGAACATAGTAAGGCATATAAGTTTCTAAACTTAGAGTCCAACATAATAATTGAAACTAGAGACGTTGAATTCTTTGAGAATAAACTGTGTTCTGAATCTACAAAAAATGAATACACAAAAAATGATAGAGAACATGAAAGAGAAATTCAGATCTCAACACTAACACCTATAATAGAATCTAGAAGAAGTCAAAGACAAAGAACAAATAAACACTTAGGTTCAGATTTTATCTATACTCAATCAATTGTATTTTTTGTTGAGGCTGATAAAGAGGAGATTTTAAATAAGATACTCATTGTCCAGAACATTGAAAATAATCCAAAAACCTACAATGAGGCCATGACCTCTAGAGATGCTGCCTTTTGGAAGGAAGCTATAAATGATGAAATGGATTCAATAATGTCAAATAACACATGGGTACTAGTAGACCTACCTCTAGGATCAAAACCAATCAAATGTAAATGGATGTTTAAAAGAAAATACAACACTGATGGAACTATACAAACTTTTAAGGCTAGATTGGTAGCAAAAGGATTTAGTCAAAAGGAAGGGATTGATTACTTTAACACCTATGCACCAATGGCTAGAATAACTTCTATTAAAACACTCATAGCATTAGCATCCATTTATCACTTATTTGTTCATCAAATAGATGTCAAAACTGTTTTTTTAAATGATGATTTAAATGAAGAGGTTTATATGAAATAGCCAAAAGGATTTGTTATTCCTAGAAATGAGAAGAAAGTCTGTAAACTAGTTAAATCATTATATGGATTAAAACAAACACCTAAACAGTGGCATGAGAAATTTGATTCTTGCATTTTAGCTTTTAGTTTTAAACATAATAGTACGGATTGATGCATTTACTCAAAATTCGCTGAAAATTATGGTGTAATTGTGTGTCTTTATGTTGATGATATGCTTATTGTGGGTACAAATATGGTTGGTATAAATGAAACTACAAAACTATTACCTTCATCTTCAAGATGAAAGATTTAGGATAAATAGATACCATCTTGGGAATAAAAGTTAAAAAGCATAGTAGGGATTACACATTAAGCCAATCACATCATATTGAAAAAGTACTTGAGAATTTTAAGTATTTAGGATTTAAAGAATATAGCACACCATATGATTCTAGTATAGAGCTAGTAGAAAATACTGGTAGAGCAATTGCACAACTTGAGTATGCCAGTGCAGTAGGAAGTTTGATGTATGCTATGCTTTGTACTAGACCTGATATTACATTTGCAATAATTAACTCAGTTGGTTTACAAGTAATCCACGTGCAGAGGACTTGAAGGCAATTAAGAGAGTTCTTGGATATCTCAAGAGAACATTGGAACTTGACTTATTTTACTGTGATTATCCAGCTGTACTAGAAGGGTACACCGATGCAAGTTGGATTACTAGTAATGGAGATAACAAGTCCACCTCTGGATGGATTTTCGTCCTTGGTGGGGGAGCGATCTCTTGGGCATCTAAGAAACAAACTTGTATATCTCACTCGACCATGGAATCTGAATTCATAATCTTAGTGGCTGCTAGAAAAGTGGCTGAATGGATTAGGAATTTATTGTTGGATATAAAACCTTGGCCTAATCCTATGCCTCTAATTTTTATTTACTGTGATAGTGAGGCAACTCTGTACTTACAATGGTAAGTCTAGACATATAAGTCTAAGATATGAATTTTTTAGGCAATTGATTCAAGATGGAATCATCACTATAACCTATGTGAGATTAAGTAAAAACTTGGTTGATCCTCTTACCAAGGGCTTGGTCAGAGAATTGGTAAGAACAACAACCAAAGAAATGGGATTAAAACCCTTAGTCACCTATAATGGTAACCCGACCTGAAAATGTGAGGTTAAGTAAAAACTTGGTTGGTCCTCTTACCAATGGCTTAGTTAGAGAATTGGTAAGAACAACAACCAAAGATATGGGATTAAAACCCTTTACTTAGTCACCTATAATGGTAACCCGACCTGAATTGAAAACCATCAGTATTGGGTTTAATGGGTAACAAGTTACAGCAATGTGACTATTAGCATTGACATTGAGAAATTTCCCATCACAACATAAACAGTGTTGTCCGTTATAATGAGAGGTTGAGTTAAAATCTTAACGAAATTCTGAAATGTGTCAAATAACGAAACACAGTGGAACTTCACCTATGTGAACATAGAAGTGGTGTTGCTTCTCATGAGAGTTTGGATTTGCTCTTGGGATTGTTCATGAAACCAAGAAATAAGCATATGGTCATACCAGTGTTGAGCAAAATTTGAAACTCTTGCAGAGACGGGACATTTTTGTGTGTATGGGTATCTCTAGTCTGTCTTGAGAATAATTGATTTAAGGTCTTACCACCAATAACTTTGACAAGGTTTTGAGATATCTATACTAACAAAAGGTTTAAGTTGATAAACATCTTTTGTATGCATAACTATGTAATAGTAGTTTGGATCGAGAGAGAACTATGTAATTGATCAATCAATGTGGGGGATTGTTGGGTTTTAATCTCATAAGAGATTAAATCCAATGGGTTTGATTAGTCAGTTACATGAGAAGTTGCACCTGCACACTTGTTTGGAAAATTAGCCTTTCTCTTACAAAACCCAATTTTGAACTTGTCCTACATTGGAAAATTATAAGCTTTGTTTTCAGTATTTTAATAGAAGCTGATTTACACTCATTAGAAATAGTAGAGGAGAGTATGGAGGTTTGATACCACGCAACCCGTGTGCGTGCATGTGTGCGCCGCAATTAGGCACTTTGCTCGCACTTCACGCGCACCCGCGTGGTTTGCGAAGGGCAGCTTTGGTTTTGATGTGATGTTGATCGTTGATCACCGTTGATGAGATCAATGGACACGATTCGATCGGGTGTGATCAAGAGGCACAATTCAAAGTTAACAGTCATTAACTATTAATTACCTTTTGAACAATCAAATTGTGACTATTCAAGGTGCCTTCTGTGAACCAACACCTACATTTTCTTCATACCTTTTCATAAATTATATAAGGAGCATGAATCGGACTTCTCAAGCACACATTTTTCGAAATACACTTTCTCTCTCTCTCTCTCTTTGTCGGAGACTCTTCAAATTTGCTGGTTGAAGATTCTTGTCTAAGGCTCTATTGTATCATGGGAACGAATTTGCCTATAACCTATTATGGGCCTGGGCATAGGATCTTGTCACGGGGCGGTCCATGGGAAAAACTCCTAGCCTTCCCTTGCCCTTCCCTTTGCGTGCTAACCCTATTGTGGCGAACTAGGGGTGATTTGTCCAAGAGATCACCCTAACTCTCCTAAGCTCTTTTCTTGATCAAAAATTCAATGCTTTTTCTTCAATTCGTGGCTCCTTAAATAGGAGATTACATAAGGAAATTCCTAATTACCTACTTCTAAGGGTAACACAACTCCTACTTAAGATAAGATAAGATAAGGATAACGGATGAGGAATGGTATAGCTAGTGACGAGTTGGCGAGAAGAGATAAGTGTGGACCCACCCTGAAGAGCTGTCATGTGGGTCCCACCCTACTGTTGCTGTCGGGCGGTGTGTGTGTCTCACAATGCTGCTGCCGTGTGGCGCGTGCTGCTGTTGTGCGGTGCGTGCTGCTGCACAGCCTATTGTGCGTGCCGCTGCCTGTGACTGTGCTGCAATGTGCTGTCAGACAGTGTATCCATAACATCACACCCCTCCTGGACAACGAGCTTGTCCTCAAGCTCGAGAGTTAGGTAGGCATTGTGAAGGTCGGTCCAGGGAATCCAAGTGGCCTCCATTGAGGGTAGTCCTTCCCATTCTACAAGAACCTCAAAGGTACCTTGATTGATGCGTGACCGGAAAAGAGCTCGAGGATGGAGGATGGGTCTACCGTCCTTTAGAGGGGGTAGAGAAGGCACGTGCTCAAGAGGAGTCCCTGTAAAAGGCTTCAGTAGGGACACATGGAAGATGTCATGGATTCTACTATGCTCCAGTAGCTCGAGTTGATAGGCAACCTTCCCGACCTGCCGTAGAACCTTGAAGGGCCCGTAAAATTTTGGGGCCAGCTTGGGGGGGCCTCGCTGCCTGAGAGAGAGCTGTCGGTAAGGTTGGAGCTTCAGCCAAACGAACTGACCTAGCTCGAAGGTGACTTCGCGGCGGTGCTGATCGTAGGTTTGCTTCATGCGCGCCTGTGCCTGCTGCAAGCATAGGGAGACTTCGGTCAGGAGGGCGTTGCGATCTTGGAGACTGTGATCTACTTCTTCCAACCGTGTGGAACCTGGTTCGTAAGATAAAATACTGGGAGGGTCTCGGCCATACACAACCCGAAAGGGAGTCATGTCAAGGGAGGAGTGGTAGGACGTGTTGTAGCAGTATTCGGCCCAAGGGAGACAATCCACCCAGCATCGTGGTTAGTCTCCTATGAAACAGTGGAGGTACATCTCTATGGTCTGGTTGACAACCTCCGTTTGCCCGTCTGTTTGTGGATGGTAGGCAGAGGAGAAAGCCAGGGTTGTGCCTTGTAATCGGAACAGCTCCTTCCAAAAGGTGTTGGTGAAAACTGCGTCCATGTCGCTGACGATGGACTCGGGCAGCCCATGTAGGCAAAAAATGTGTGTGAAGAAGGCATGGGCCACAGAGACTACACTGTATGGGTGGGACAACGGAATGAAATGGGCATATTTGGAGAAGCGGTCCACCACCATGAATAAAACTGATTTCCCTTCGACTTTAGGCAAGCCTTCAATGAAGTCCATGGAGATATCGGCCCAAATCTGTGTTGGGAGTGAGAGGGGCTGCAGGAGGCCAGCCGGGTGTAAATTCTCCCACTTTTGTTGCAGACATGTGGAGTAGTTCTGGATGAAATCCCTAACTGAGCCGCGCATACCATGCCAATGAAAGTCGGTGCGGACATGGTGCAATGTCTTCTGAACCCCTTCATGGGTGGCGTTATGGATGCTGGCGATGATGGCTGGAATGGGCAATCCGTCGGGAGATATACCCTCCCTTTGTATAGCACAAGTCCCTCATGGATGGACCAGTTCGGGTTGGTTGTGCCTGACTGTAATTCTTGCACACGATCCTTCCATGTCGGTGATTGGGGCAGTATGCTCCTTAGGTTCTCCAATAGGGTGACGCGGGGTCGGGAGATCGTGTAAAGGTGTACCTGGTCTTCATCATGCCTAGATAGTGCATCGGCGGCCCGGTTTGAAGCCCTTGCCTTGTGGTCTACGCGGAAGTCAAACCCTAGCTGTTTACTTGCCCAGTGCTACTGGGGTGGGGTAGTAAGCCACTGCTCTAGAAGGTACTTGAGGCTGTAATGGTCTGTCTTGACGATGAAAGGTCTGCTCCACAAATATGGCCTCTAGTGTGGGACGGCCTTGGCAAGCCCAATTAATTCGTGCTCATAGGCAGGTAGCTTTAGGTGCCGGTCTACTAGCTTGCGGCTGAAGAAGGCTATGGGGTGCTCTTGCTGCTACAGCATTGCGTCGATGCCTATGCCAGAAGCATCACACTCAACCGTAAACTCTTGGTTGAAGTTTGGTAACTGCAGCACGGGGGTAGAGGAGAGTGCCTCTCTTAAGTTTGTGAAGGCGGCGTCTGCTGCTTCATCCCACTGAAATGCATTTTTCTTCAACATCTTGGTTAATGGGGCAGCCAGGAGTCCGTAATCTCTCACAAACTTGCGGTAGTATCCCGTGAGACCTAAGAACCCGTGGAGAGCCCTAGTGGACTGAGGCTTGGACCATTCCCAAATGGCCTGAATCTTGGAGCCATCTACCGAGACTCCTCCCATGTTGATTATATGTCCTAGATAAAGGACTTGTTTCTCTCCAAAGGAACACTTGGTTCATTTTAGGAAGAGCTTATGTTGGCGTAGCAGCTCCAGGACTATTCGTAGGTGATAAACGTGCTCCACCCACGATGTACTGTAAATCAGGATGTCGTCAAAAAATACTAGGACGAACCTGCGGAGGTGGGGTCTAAATACCTCGTTCATCAAGGCCTGAAAAGTGGATGGAGCGTTGGTGAGACCAAAAGGCATGACCAAGAATTCAAAGTGGTCGTGATGCATTCGGAAGGCTGTTTTCTTCACATCCTCGAGGGCCATTCGAACATGGAAGTAGCTTGACCTGAGATCCAGCTTAGAGAAATATTGAGACCCGTGGAGCTCATCTAGCAGTTTGTCCACCATAGGGATCGGAAACTTGTCCTTGACGGTCCTGTTGTTGAGCTCCCGATAGTCTACACAAAACCTCCAGGTGCCATCCTGTTTTGGCACCAGCAAGACCGGCGAAGAGAATGGGGAACGGCTTGGGCGGATAATACCCTGCTTCAGCATTTCTGTACACTAGTTCTCTATCTCGTCCTTCTGAAGGTGTGGGTAGCGGTATGACCGAATGACCACGGGTCCAGTCCCTGGCATTAAGGGGATCCGATGGTCACATGATCGAACAAGGGGAAGGCCCTTGGGTTCTGTGAACACGTCTGGAAAATCAGTTAGCAGTTTCTCCATCTTTGTAGTGTGCAAGGCATCGCCATGAAGAGCATGTACCTGTGGTCTTTTTGCTCTCATCTTGGTCCCTTTCCAGGTGACTTGTTTCCCATGTAGGTTAAACGTCATGGTCAAGGCACTGAAGTCCCATAGGATAGGGCCGAGGGTGATGAGCCACTTGATTTCCAATCTATATCAAATTCGTTTAGGGGCAATACAAACAGATCAGCGAGGAATGGTTCAGAATCCACCTGTATTTGGATGTCTCGGCAGATCCCTGGGCTGTGAATTCTCTCCCCATTTGCTACGGCTACCTGAAGTCGTGGTCTGTTTTCCACCGGTAGTTTCAGATGGAGCACCGCTTGCTTGCTGATAAAATTATGTGTGCTTCCTGAGTCCACCAAAACCCGTACCTATTTTCCTGCCACTTGGGGCTACAGCTGCATGGTTTGGGAGTTTTGTATTCCGGTGATGGCGTGAAGGGAGATCTCGGGTTCTAGTGTTGTCTGCCCCTCTTCTTTATCCTCTAGTTCATCTACCAGAAGGCAGAACAACCGCTTGCAGCGGTGGTCGGCAGAGTACAATTCGTCATAGTTGAAGCATTGGCCCTTGGCCCAGCGTTCTGCCATCTCGGCTCTGGATAGGCACCTGATTGGAGGTGTCATCGTGCTGCTCCCTATGTTGGTTGCAGATCGGGGAGAGTTATTGGTGAAAGGTCGCGGTTCCCTGTTGGCTGCCAGCGAGGGCCCTCCTCCAGCAGGCTTCGGGTTTGTCCAAGCCGTTACTGGGCGTCCCATGCTAGACGGCCCTCGGCTAATCTGTAGTTTGCGCTCGAAGGCTCGGGCTAAATTCATTGTTGTGTCCAGGTTAGGTAGGCTCTGCATCTCTACGTCAACTTGCAGAGGTTCGGCTAGGCCAGCTATGAACATATCCACCTGCTGGTCTAGTCGAACTGAAGAGGCTCTGGCGAGAAGGGACTGAAATTGCCACTGACACTCTGCTACTGTCCCGGTCTGCTTGAGGTTAATGAACTACTCCCAACTAAGGCCTGGTTCTTCCTGCTCTACTCGGTAGAACCAGAGCTGCGCTTCTTCGATTAGGTGGAATGCGGTCAGGCTGACCTTGTCCTTCTCCTCTGTGCGTTGATTACGGAAGAATTGCTCACAGCGGTACAGCCATCCTAGTGGGTCGCCACTGCCGCTGTATGAGGGAAACTCCAAACGATTGTATTTGGGTATGACTGCTGCAGCTGGGGTGGCGTCCTGTCGTTCACCGAAGCCTTCGGCCTGATCGGGACGATGGTTGTGGTTGGTGGCCACCTCTTCAGTACTCCTTTCTCTGGTGGCGAAGTATAACTCTAGTAGATGTCGAAGCTCCCTAACATCCTCCTTGACTTCTCTTACTTCTGCGTGATTTTCCACGAGTCGGTGTTCCAATTTGTGGACCTTGGATGACAACTGCTCCATGTCGCCCATGACGCTTGGCTCTGATACCAAAATGTTATGGGCCCAAGCGTAGGATCTCGTCACGGGGCGGTCCACGGGGAAAACTCCTAGCCTTCCCTTGCCCTTCCCTTTGCGTGCTGACCCTATTGTGGCGAACTAGGGGTGATTTGTCCAAGAGATCACCCTAACTCTCCTAAGCTCTTTTCTTGATCGAAAATTCAATGCCTTTTCTTCAATTCGTGGCTCCTTAAATAGGAGATTACAGAAGAAAATTCCTAATTAAACTCAAACTCCTAATTACCTACTTCTAAGGGTAACACAACTCCTACTTAAGATAAGATAAGATAAGGATAAAGGATGAGGAATGGTATAGCTGGCGACAAGTTGGCGAGAAGAGATAAGTGTGGACCCACCCTGATGAGCTGTCATGTGGGTCTCGCTCTACTGCTACTGCAGGGCGATGCACACATCTCATAGTGTTGCTGTCGTGTGGCGTGTGCTGCTATTGTGCGGTGCGTGTTGCGCGCTGCCAGGCGGTGCGTGCTGCTACGCGGCCTGCTGTGCATGCCGCTGCCTGTGACTGCGCCGCAATGTGTTGCTGGGCGGTGTATCCATAACATAACCCAACAACAAACTTAGTGAAACTGAGTGGGGACAAATAACATTCTAAAGACAGTGTCTTCAGACGCACCTCAAAACTTCTCCTCCAAAGTTTTCAATGACCCCATTTTCCAACATCTCTCTCTCTCTCTCTCTCTCTCTCTCTCTCTCTCTCTTATATCCCTAGTTTCAATCATTCATATTCATAGACCCCCTATCACCCATCAACAACCCCCCAACCCAAAGACTTTAACTGATTACTCGTCACTCTCTCCGTCTCTGTTAATTTCTCTCTTTAGACTTATACTAGTTAATTTCTCTCTTTAGACTCATACTAGTTAATTTCTCCATTACTTGTAGTGAAGCTAGAGGGGAAAAATCAAGAGTGGAAAAAAGAGAACCATCTCTTTCTTGGTTATATTGTCCCCACATTATTAAAAACCATCCTCTCTCTCTTTCTCTCTCATTATGAATTTCATTATCCACTAATAGAAAGTCCAGACACTACTAATTACTTGCTTATTTCTTCTATTTACTTATAGTCATTGGTTATCATTTCTCATATTTTTGCCGTTGGATCTAAAAATCAGTCTTTAATTATAAGCACATGTAATTTAGACCATTGGATTAACTAATAAATCTTATACACCAAAGTGAAAGTATTACACTGAAATATTCATATAACTGTTTCTTGAAACACGCATCCAATAAATATAAACAGAACCAAACACATATAATGTTTATTTGCTTTATTTACAACATACTTACATAAACCTACCATATTTGTTTTATTATTTCCATCGTATTTTCTAGTATACGCCGCCCTTAAAGTCCCTTTCGGTAACTCGTTGCAACACAGATGCTTCGAACCTTGATATAAAAAATACCGTTTACTTGGTTAATAGTTAAATTAATTAGCTTCCCAAAGCTCTGACTTCTAGATTGACTATTGTTGTCTTGCTGCTGCTCTCTCTTCTTATCTTCGCTATCAACTAGAGATTAGAGAACGGGGGGCCTGAATTTTAATTTTAATATAATATTCATCCTGAATCCTGATTTAGCAAAAGTTGTAATGCCTTGCCGCCAATCTGACACAACCCTTTTCTTTCTTTTATGTAGGCTTTGTTTAAGTATATATATATATACACGACGCAACCCTTGTCTTTTCAAATAGGAAATTTTTCAATTGAAATTGCCCTAAGAACATAGACCATCCCAAAATTACATCTACTAACCCGCAAGTGTAAAGGCTGAAAACAATGCCATGGCATATCCTGTAACCATGTAACTAGAAAATGAAAAGAAAAGAAAGAATGCACGGACATGCTTTCACGGCAAATCAGCACTAAAAAAATTAAATTGTACGAGAAGATGATACAAGGCCCCAAATGTCAGCAACAACAACAAGACAAAACATCCAAGCACGTGTAAGGTCTTGACTTGGCTTCCAGCTCCTCTGGTGTGGGCAATGGTTCCACGGAGTATATGCTGCTTGAAGCACAACAGAAATTATACAGATTTCTACAGATGCCTTTACTGAAAGGGTAAACTCTTTCAGGAATCCCTCTGCAAGTTCAAGGAAGATTTTAGATGGTAACAACAAGAATAATCAGATGTTTAAAAACCAACATGTGGGAAATTCTAAAACGTGCATAGACGAATTTGCTAGATCACCACCACTACAAGTCCCTTGGCAAGTGGGTTGTATTTACCAAGGTGAAATCCATAACATTTAGCTCTGCTGGGGCCAAAAGCCCACATCAACATGGAAAGAAAAAAAAATTGTCTTAGAGAATAACCTAAGTTCTTTTTTTTTTTGTAGAAAAAGGCAAGTAAAAAGCCTAGAATTCTTTAATAACACAAGTAGGCAAAGTAAAACACAGTACCGCAATAGACTAGGTACAACATGGGCAACCAACAATCATATGTTCACCCACACCATCTCGTCAGTTGACATTAAGTAATTAACTGTCTGGTCCACTACTGTTTTGGGGAACAAAATAATGTGTCGCAGGATGTTCCTTTTGGGACAAGCTAACATTATCAAATCCAAGGGATTCTTTGTCATAAAAAATTGTGGATGGGAGAATGGAAACTGGTAATTACATGTCCCAGTTACTAGCCAGGCCTTCATCCTTGGTTCTTTCGATCCACTCTAGTTTTACTTGAGCAAGAAACATCTTTAAACAAATGTTGGGCTAAATTCCAATTTTAAGATTGATGTAGAATAACAATTGAAAGGATCAAATGAAAGAATAATTTGTCAACTCATTCAATTCAAGATACCAAGTCTGGTATACCTGATGAAGCTAAAATATTTTCATAACGATAAAATAACCAAACTTACACTTCATAGCCCATAACTTGCAATTATAATTGAAAGCAAGACACGCATAAAACTAACCTTAAATATGGGATTCGACGTCGTCTTACTAGTTCATAGGTAGTCTGATTTGTGAGAACAAGATAGCTGTAGCAGGACAAGGTTAAGATTAGCCAACTAAAGTGATGGATTTTTGGGGGAACCTTTAGGGAAAGAATGTCAATAACATGGGGAAGAAAGATTTATGCAGAAAACAAAAACAACTTTCTGATAATGCATCTGCAACAAATCTTACCTATGGAAAAGAAAAAGCAAGACCAAAAAGATCAGACAAATGGACAGTGTGGCCAGAAGCAATATCATGATGGCATCTTTCCACCTGCTAATGCATGTTATTCCAAAATTAGAAAGCAGCTTAGAAAATGAGAATAATAAAGTTTGTTGAATTTTGAAAAAACTAAATGTGGACAACTAAATAAAACATAAAAACAAGATTAGTGGAGCCAATTAGTATCAATCTAGAACCAGAGTGATAACACTTTGCAACTTAGACACTTCATCTTTCTTTATTGTGGCAATCCATCTGTAGCATATAACATTGTTGCACTGAGCGAGATCATGCCCTGGCAAGACTTTGCTAAGATCCACTCAGAACTAACTCGGAGATATGAATTGATTCATAATTCTACAGGTGGAATCAATTGAGCACTATATTTAAATCTCAATCCCATTACTGCAATTTTCAGTCAAAAGCATTTAAGCAGTTCAATTTATTACAAGGACCATCTTTGGCATCATAAGTGATTACCTCATTCAAATGGGTTCAAAGATAAGCCAATTTTCTTCAAATTCATTGTTTAGGGAAGATGCAGAGCGTTTAGGAACTTTACTGAGGGCCAGCCTTGTCAGATTATGGATGCATTCTTTTCAGGGTGAACAAAATGAGGATTCAACAGGTATAGTTGGCTTCATAGTTCCCCATACACCACTTGCTAAGATAAGTTTGGCACTGATTCTTGTTCATGTAGCAATCAGATCCATCAACTCTTTGTTCTGAAGTCTTGGCTCCAAATACTTGAATCATAATTGTTAATTGTATGTAATTTCAATCAATGGTAAAATTTTAGGTTAACAAGCATGAGAATGCAGGCTCACGTCTGATGGTAACTACTGGTGCAAAAAATGCTGGAGGTTAGGTCTGTATTCAGTCCACCCTCCTATCCAAGAGCCCAGATAGCAGGGTGCAGCACTAGATAATAATTTTTAATCATTCAATATTTTTCTTTCTGCCAAAAAAAAATATTTTTTTCCATGATAAGTTTAGTTTATGGTGATTCAAATAGCTCTACAAGGTCCTTTGTTCCATGATCAACTTGCCTGGAAGCATTCCAATTGATAACCCTCAGATTCTATTATATTCCCAACTACCCTACACAAATTCAACCACAAGGAGCCCTGGTGAATTGCTAATTAAACTTAAGTTTTGGACAATTAGAATACTGGATGTATTCTAAAACCTAGAATCCTTGGTAGATTGATGAGATACCATCCAAGTACTTCCTACTACTCAAAACATCCAGCAGATAAGAGGAGTTTTTAGTAGCTTTCTCTACATTGAGGAGTCACGCCAACTTCAAAATTTATAAAATATGTCCAAGTGAAAAGATTATTCATTTTATCCTCATTTATTCCAAACGCAGTACAAGTTGTGTTTCGGGTGATTGAACCCAGGGTTCTTTCTCCTATTTCTCCCTCTCTAGCAACTGTATCACCATTGGCTAGGTTAGTGTTCATGGGTGTTGATGAAGGGTGATTTGGCCTGACCTCCTGACTAGGTGACACGAGTACGTGACTCAGCATATACGACAGTTCGGCATAGGCGGACCGGTACGTGGACATGACTCGACGCAGGTGACAGCTCAAGTGTCAGCTCGCCACGGGGCGAGCTCGAGCACGCCGATGTCCCGATCTGCACTCCGAATTAAGTTCGTCCCAGTTCGCAAACTGGAACAACGAGGTCGCTCCAGGCCCAAGTGATGAACTTACAATTTATCTATAATTTTTGAGGACTTTAGCATGGATTTTTATGCCGGTTTTATTAATTTTTGCCTTAATTTAGCTTAATGCTAAGAATAGGTTCAGGGATAATCAATCCAAGAAAAGGAAGGAAAAAGGCAAGAAAAGAAGGTTCAAAAAGACCAATTTCAGTCCAGACCGGTCGTGGAAGCAAGAGAGAGCACTTCGGCCCAAAAAGAGCAAGTGAATTCCTTGAGAAAACCCAAGAAAATAAAGCCTAGCTATGAGGAGAATTCGGCCCAGCAAGGAAGGCCCATTTTTAGCCCAAATAACAGCCTAGAGTGTAGCCCACATGAGCTCAAAAGCAAGCTAAGTTGTAGCCCAAATAGCAGCCCAAAGAGAGCTAGGGGCGGCAACTTCTAGGAGTTTCTTGAAGAGAAGGAGGGAGCACTCTAGAAGGTTCATGAGGGGTGTAATACACCCCATTCTAGAGGCTTCAAGAAGGGGCAAGAGCCCCCTTGAAAAACTATAAAAGGAGGCCTCTAGGAGGGGAGAAAATTGTTCAATTGCTTGAGAGGAAGGCTCTCCCACTCTTAGAGGTTCGGCCACTTTGAGAGAAGAGAAGAAGAAGAAGGGCTGAAGGAAGTTCAAGACAAGCAAGCTAGAAGAAGAAGGTGAGTTCGAATTGAGGATTTGTGATTCAAAGATTTTTTGTAATAAATCATTTGTAGTTTCATTCTCTTTTGATTTGAATTCAGTTTCTTAGTTATATGTTCTTTCTTCTTTCTCCTTGTTTCCATTCTTCCTTGATGTATTTCAGCTTGTAAAATTTCAGTTCTGCAATCTAATTCTTTTTGATTCATTCAAATGGTCATGCATTGTACTTGAAGTTTCTTGAATAAGGGTGTGATTGTAGAGTAATTCGGCCAACTAACCTTCAAAACTCAGATCTGAATTCTCAGATCTGAGATTGCAAGATCTGAATTGCTTGAAAGAGAATTCAGATCTGCAATTTTCAGATTGGGCGAATTAATCTACAGCTTGGAATTCCTAGAGTGCTTGAGAGAGACTCTAGGAATTCAGATCTACTATTCAAGAACTGAATTGAGTGCAAGGTTAGAGATAACTTGCACAATTCAGTTGGTGATCAATTCAGATTTGAATTGATGCCTTAGAAGTGTTTGAAGAAATGCATGCATGGGGATTAGATTCTAGCTAGAGATAGAAGAACCGTCACTCATGCATAGGATGAACATGCGCTTGAGAGAGGCTGTTCATGACCTTGGGGTTTCACCAAACCAAGGCTCAATCATGATTCATTCGAATGATCCAAATTGATAGATTGCTGAATTCTGAGATTGACATTTATTGCTTACTCTTCTAACCTGATTTGAAGGCAATTGGACCAATGATTTAGATAGATTTTAATTTAGGATTTCTTAGCTTTCATTAGAGTTTTGATTTATTTGTTGATCAGATAAGAAGTGCTCAATTTAGTATTGGTAATTGTTTCCTAAATCCTCGTGGTAACGATACTTCACTCTCTACTTTATTACTTGAACGGCTAGTGCACTTGCTAGTGTCACAATGAGCAACACATCAAGTTTTTGGCGCCATTGCCGGGGATTTAGAGAAGCAATATTAGGAAACATTGAGCATTCTTAATCTGATCTCATTCAGCATTGCATTCATAGTTGGGTTAATTTGCTAACTTTTTCATTTCAGCTTGGACTGTAACTGCTGTACTACTGTAGTTATGTTTCTTCTTTCTTAAGTAGATTACTTTCTTTTTTTTGGTTTCAGTTTCATTTTAATAAAGGCATGTTTGATTTCTATTCAATCTTGGTGTTGTTCCCTTCAAAGAAAGAAAAAAAAAAGAAAAAAAAAAATTACATAAACATGAGTGTTGCAGATCTGAGTTGCATTCGGCACTCAGATCAGCAGATTTCAGATCTGCAGCACTCAGCCGAAAAGAATTGCTTGCGTTTCAGAATTTTATTTCTTTTTTCCATTACAAAAAGAAAAAAATATATATATATATAAAATGAAAAAAAAAAGATATCTTTTGAACAACAAGAGGAGCAATTGAGAATTCGGATCAGAATTCAGATTTGAGTTCAAATCTGAATTCTGCTACAACAGATTTGCAACAGTTCAGATCTGAGTTCCTCTGAACTCAGACCTGAACTGATGCAATTTTGAGGGGAATTGGGTGTCATAACCACCCCAATTTACCCTAGGACACTTCTGCTACTCCTCAAAAACAATTTGGTAGCAATAACTGAAGGTAAGGCAATTGAGAATTCAGATCCAAACTCAGACTTGAGTTCAGATCTGAATTCTGCTGTTACAGATCTGCTCAGTTCAGATCTGAATTCCTCTGAACTCAGATCTGAACCGATGCAAGTTTGAGGTGAATTGGGTGCCATCACTACCCCAATCCACCCTATGATACATCCAACCTGCCTCAAGGGTGAATGGATAGCAAGGAATGAGAGAAATTCAAATCTGAAATGCAGTTGATATGATGTGAGGACTGAACTGGTACAGAGCATACTATGAATTCTGGGTGGACTGAATTCTTGGCTTTACCCACTTGTAACCGAGCTACATTAGCTAAGGAGGTGTATGTTTGGATTGAATAATTGTTATGCCTCAGATATTTAAGAAAAATTAGCACTTTCCAAGTATTTCTTTTAGCATTCAGATCTGTAGCAGGGCTGCTATAGTGCAACAGTTAGCAGACCTGATTTCAGATTTCTACAAAAGTTGTATGGGCCGAATAGCTTGCAATACCAAGCATTGCAGACCCAATTTTCAGGTCTTAGCAAGTGTTTGATATGCATCAGCTATACAGGTTTGAGCTTCAATTGTAGAGTTTAAAATCTTTAACCCAAGCCTAACTCAGGACTGGTTTTAGTTTATTTCAGATCCTTTTAAATTTTTTTTTTTTTTTTTTTTTCAGATCAGATCTGATTTCAGCCCTAAAGCATCACAAAATTGATTCCAACCTTAATGGATGTATATTGTAGTGTATACCAATGAGTGTGTATGAGATATCCAGCTCAGATCTGAATTATTATTTATTAATTTCTCTAGACTAACAATACCAAAAACTTGTAGATCTGAACTCATATCTAAATTGGGTCTGAATTCAGATGTTGCAATCGATGGATGTAGATAAAGGAACCTTGAATAAGATGATTGGTTTAAATCTGCTTTTAGTATAATTGGCTTCATTTATTCATGATAGGATGTAGGTTTTGTATTCCAATAATTCACTTTACATTTTCAGTGTGATAGGATTAGTTATTTATTTTCTTTTGTGAATATTGGCATTTTTATTGCTTTGACTTTAACAGTTTATGACAAGCAGACCTGAACTGGAAGAGATCCTTTACGACCCGGAGATTGAACGGACTCTCCGTGTCCGTTTGAGAGCTGCTAAGCAAGTCAGACAAGAAGCACAAGAAATGGCTGAACAAAGAACTATAATGGATTATGCCAAGCCTACCCTCACCGGGACTGTCTCCAGCATTATCAGGCCAACTATTGCTGCCAATAACTTCGAAATTAAACCGGCCATAATCCAAATGATACAAAATACGGTTCAGTTTTATGGTATGGCCCATGAGGATCCGAATGCCCATATTGCTAACTTCTTGGAAATCTGTGACACCTTCAAACACAATGGGGTAAGTGATGATGCCATCCGGCTGAGGTTATTCCCATTTTCTTTGAAGGATAAAGCCAAAGCTTGGTTGAACTCATTACTGGCAGGATCTATAGCCACATGGGACGAAATGGCCAGCCGTTTTCTCTCTAAATATTTTCCCCCTTCTAAAACTGCTAAAATGAGGAATGACATCACTACTTTTTTCCAGCAAGAGGGGGAATCTTTATATGAGTCATGGGAACGATACAAGGAGCTGTTAAGGAGAGTTCCTCACCATGGCCTCCCCATTTGGCTGCAAGTGCAGACTTTCTATAATGGTCTTACTGACTCAAATAAGACCATATTAGATGCTGCAGCCGGAGGATCCATAAATAATAAAACTCCTGAGGTTGCCCATGCACTTATTGAGGAAATGGCAGCCAACAATTATCAATGGCATTCGGAAAGGACTCAAACTAGGAAGCAGCAAGGCTTGCATAATGTTGACACTTATACAGCACTAGCTGCACAAATAGGAGCACTCAGTAAAAAAATAGATGAAATGCAGATAGTTGCCATGCATGTGCAGCCTCTTAATTGTGAATTGTGTGGGGGAGGCCACATCAATACAGACTGCCAAGTTGGCAATCAGTTCAGACCATCTACTGAACAAGTTGACTATGTCAGCAATTCGTCAAGACAGCAGGGTTACCGGAGTCACCATACTTTTCATCCAGGATGGAGGGGACATTCAAACCAGTCCTGGCCAAATCAGCATATTTCCAAGCCGTTCCACCAGACTTATCATCAGCCTGAACCGAAATCCAATTTGGAGGAACTGATGACAAAATTTATAGCAGGTGCAGAAACTAGGTTCCAGAACCAGGAAGCCTCAATCAAAAACCTGGAAAACCAAGTGGGGCAATTGGCACAATTAATCTCTTCCAGACTGTCGGGAACTCTTCCAAGCAACACTGAAGTGAATGCACGAGAGCAGGTGCAAGCTATTACCTTAAGAAGTGGAAAAGAGTTGCCTGAGGTAGAAAAGAAGAATTGGGCTGAACCCAAGGCAGAAACAAGCCTTGGAACCAGTCAACAGAAGACGGAACAACTAGAAGCACAACAAGGGATGCACCAACAACCGCAAGTTCCATTCCCTCACAGACTGAAGCAACAAAAATTGGAGAAGGAATTTGGTAAGTTTCTTGAAATATTTAAAAGTTTACATATTAATATTCCTTTTGCTGATGCTTTAGCCCAGATGCCACACTATGCAAGGTTTTTGAAGGAATTATTGGCAAACAAAAGGAAACTGGGAGATGTGGCTACAGTTGCATTAAATGAGGAATGTTCTGCTATCCTTTTGAACAAGCTGCCTCAGAAACTCAAAGATCCAGGGAGTTTCACTATTCCTTGTACCATTGGCAGTTTAAAAATTGAAAAAGCTTTATGTGACCTGGGAGCTAGCATCAATTTAATGCCATATTCTATCTTCAAGAAATTGGGGTTGAATGAACCCCAACCCACTAGAGTGGCATTACAATTGGCTGATAGATCCATTAGACATCCTAGGGGGATCATAGAAGATGTGTTAGTTAAAGTTGACAAATTCATTTTTCCAGTTGATTTCATTGTGTTAGACATGCAAGAAGATGTGGAGGTCCCGCTTATCCTAGGGAGACCTTTCCTGGCTACCGGGAAAGCAATGATTGATGTCCAACAAGGACAACTCAGCCTTAGGATACAAGATGAGGAGATAATTTTTAAAATGTCTGATGCTATGAAACATGCACCCTCTAGTGATGATTCTTGTTTTATGATTGATGCCATTGAATTGACAATTGATGAATGCTTCCAGGTAAGTAGAATAACTGATCCTCTTGAACTCTGCCTCCAGCAGGGAGAACTTGAAGAAGCAGAAAATGAAAAAATAAACCTCATGATAGCATACCTGAACGATAAGCCTCAATTCAAGGGAAAGGGGTTTCTTAAATTAGAGAACTTAGGCAAATTGCCCGGACCATCAAGTAAGCCATCACCCCAAGAACCCCCCACCCTTGAACTGAAGCAATTACCATCCCATTTAGAGTATGCTTTCCTTGAGGAACCATCAGATCTCCCCGTGATAATTTCCGCAGCACTGAATCCCTTACAAAGAGAAAAATTATTAAGAGTGCTGCGGGAACACAAAAATGCTATAGCTTGGAAGGTAGAAGATATCAAAGGCATTAATCCATCAATCTGCACTCACAGAATTTTGATGGAAGAGGACAACAAGCCTTCCGTTCAGCCCCAAAGGCGCCTGAATCCCAACATGAAAGAAGTGGTAAAGGCTGAAATAATTAAGTTGTTAGATGTTGGGATCATTTATCCTATTTCTGATAGTTCTTGGGTAAGCCCTGTGCAAGTTGTGCCCAAAAAAGGGGGTACGACTGTTGTTCCAAATGAGAAAAATGAGTTCATCCCTACTAGAACCGTTACCGGATGGCGTGTGTGTATTGACTATAGAAAATTAAATGAAGCCACCCGGAAGGACCATTTCCCTCTCCCATTTATGGATCAAATGTTGGAGAGGCTAGCCGGGCATGAGTATTATTGTTTCTTGGATGGATATTCAGGGTATAACTGATCCTCTTTTACTTGCCCATATGGAACCTTTGCATACCGAAGGATGCCCTTTGGGTTATGCAATGCCCCAGCAACCTTTCAGCGATGTATGATGTCTATATTTTCTGATATGGTTGAAAAATTTATTGAGATCTTCATGGATGATTTTTCAGTTTTTGGCTCTTCGTTTGATGCATGTTTGAATAATCTGGAACAGGTGCTTACTAGATGTAAAGAAACACATCTTGTGTTGAATTGGGAGAAATGTCATTTTATGGTGCAAGAAGGCATAGTGCTTGGACACAAGATCTCTCAAAGAGGTATAGAAGTCGACAAGGCCAAGGTGGAGGCAATTGAAAAATTACCAACCCCAACATCTGTTCGTTCTTTGAGAAGTTTCTTAGGACATGTCGGATTCTATAGAAGGTTTATTAAAGATTTCTCAAAAATTTCCAAGCCATTATCTACCTTGCTTCAGAAAGAAGTGCCTTTTGAATTTTCAACTGAATGTCTTCATGCTTTCAACATCTTGAAAGACAAATTGATCCATGCACCTATCATGGTAGCACCAGATTGGACCCTCCCATTTGAATTGATGTGTGATGCGAGTGATTTTGCTATAGGAGCTGTTTTAGGACAAAGAATGAACAAACATTTTCAGCCAATTTACTATGCTAGCAGAACCTTGACTGGACCCCAACTCAATTACACCACCACAGAAAAGGAGCTGTTAGCAGTAATATTTGCACTTGATAAGTTTCGTTCATATCTGATATTATCCAAGGTTGTTGTCCACACAGATCACTCGGCATTAAGGCACTTGCTTACCAAGCAAAACTCAAAACCAAGACTGATCAGGTGGATCCTTTTATTGCAAGAGTTTGACATTGAGATTAGAGACCTGAAGGGTGCTGCAAACCTGGCTGCTGACCATCTCTCCCGGTTGGACACGGTAAGCTCAAAAGAGGAGAGAACCAGCAACATTCGAGAAGAATTTCCGGATGAGCAGTTGTACTCAATACAGAAATACTCATATCCTTGGTATGCTGATTTTGCTAATTATCTAGCTGCACAAGTCCTTCCTCCTAACCTTTCATATCAACAGAAAAAGAAATTCTTTTCTGATGTAAAATACTATCTGTGGGAGGAACCCTTTTTGTATAAATTGTGTGCAGATCAGATCATAAGGAGATGTGTCCCCGAGGAGGAGATGGAGTTGGTACTCCAATTTTGCCATGATAAAGAAGCAGGAGGTCATTTTGGAGCTAGTCGCACTGCAGCCAAGGTTTTGCAATCAGGTTTTTATTGGCCCACACTCTTCAAAGATGCCCATCGGTATGTGTCCACATGTGACAAATGCCAAAGATCGGGAAACATTTCCCGACGGAATGAAATGCCCCTTTCCAATATTTTAATCTGTGAAATCTTTGATGTTTGGGGTATAGATTTCATGGGACCTTTCCCGAATTCTTTTGGGAATAAGTACATCCTCGTTGCAGTTGACTATGTATACAAATGGGTAGAAGCCATGGCTTTACCCACAAATGACTCAAGAAGGGTAGTACACTTCCTAAAGAAGCTATTCTCCCGATTTGGCACTCCGCGAGCTATAATTAGTGATAGGGGAACTCACTTCTGCAATAGCCAATTTGAGAGGTTAATGCAGAAATATGGAATTACACATAAATTAGCTACCCCTTATCACCCTCAAACCAGTGGCCAAGTGGAGTTGGCTAACAGGGAACTCAAAAGAATTCTGGAAAAGACCGTAGCATCTGCCAGAAAAGATTGGTCCATCAAATTAGATGATGCATTATGGGCATACAGAACTGCATTTAAGACACCTATTGGCATGTCCCCCTACAGATTGGTCTTTGGTAAAGCATGCCATTTACCAGTTGAATTGGAACACAAGGCCTATTGGGCTCTTAAATTCTTAAATTTTGACATTCAGGCCACAGGGGCTAAAAGGCGATTGCAATTGAATGAATTGGATGAATTCAGACTTACCACCTATGAGAATGCCAAAGTTTATAAAGAAAGAATAAAAAACTGGCATGATAAGAACTTGCTGAGACGGGACTTTTATGTAGGCCAACAGGTATTGTTATATAATTCCCGTCTCTGCTTGTTTCCAGGTAAGCTGAGATCCAGGTGGTCTGGACCCTTTACCATTTCACAGGTTTTTCCCCATGGGGCTATAGAACTCACCCACCCGGTTCAGGGCACGTTTAAAGTAAATGGTCAGCGCCTGAAACCATATTTAATGGGCAGTACTGTACCCCCTCCATCCACTGTTTATCTAGATAACCAATAATCTCTTATGCTTGCTCATGAACAAGTTAAGGAATCTTTTTGTCATTTATCTTTTTAGAATATTAGTTAGTAAAATAAAGATCTTTTTCTCAAAATTCCAATTCTTTAAGGACTCAGTTCATCATTTTCTTTTATTCAGTTTGCTCTAGCAAATGTGACTCCTTAACACTACGAACATTGAGGACAATGTTCATCTCAAGTGTGGGGGAGTGAGCCCGAGGCTAGGGTATAGGGGTTGAAACCATGCACCTCATGCACCCCAACACACATATGCAAGCAATGACATCACAAAAAAAAAAGAAAGACTGGAACCCCTCAAGTTCATTACTATTTATTTGATGATTTTTTTTTTAAGAAGGAATTCAATGAGTTGAGGGAGACTGATGTACTTGTTAAGTTTTTATTCTTGTGAATGACCCAATTTGATATTTGTAGGAGAAAAGGGGAGCTGAATATGCCTTTCAGCATGACTAGCCCTAACTTCCTTCATGTGTATGGAAGCCCTTGATTTCATTGTTAATGGTCAAGAAAGCTAGTGCACATCTGAAGTGCTAATTCTTGAGGTCCAATAATTGCAAAAGAAGGACAAAAGCCCAAATTGACTCCGCTATTCTGAGCTGAATAGTAAAACTAGCAGCTTAGAACATGAGTCCTATTTACCTACCTCAAGCAAGTGACCAGTGTGAGATGGAGCATAAGATGCACTCACACAAAAAAAAAAAAAAAGAGAGAGAAAAGTGTGAGATGGAGCATAAAATGCACTCACACCAAAAAGAAAAAAAAAAAAAAAAGGTGAGATGGAGCATAAAATGCACTCACCCTTAGAAATAAGTAATTGTGGTGACAACCGAGGTTCAAAGGGGCACTCTAAAGTTGAACTCTCATTGAGATTTAGTTACAGATGTGAAACTCAGTGAAATTTGATTATTAACCTTGACAATTAAAGAGCTGATTTATATATGAATTAGGAGTGAAGGCTAGACTATGATGAAATTCATATTCTCCTTTCCTCGGATCTGATACATATCTTAAATGGTAATTTACAAGAATAAGAGTTGAGCACTTACAAAAGTTCCCTGACTACTCAATGCATTTCTATCTTAAAAAGTTCACCAGGTAAATGGTGAGAACAGAAGGGGGGAATGTTAAGTTTATGGCTGATGTCTTTGCTTGAGGACAAGCAAAAGCTTAAGTGTGGGGGTATTTGATGAACTTACAATTTATCTATAATTTTTGAGGACTTTAGCATGGATTTTTATGCCGGTTTTATTAATTTTTGCCTTAATTTAGCTTAATGCTAAGAATAGGTTCAGGGATAATCAATCCAAGAAAAGGAAGGAAAAAGGCAAGAAAAGAAGGTTCAAAAAGACCAATTTCAGTCCAGCCCGGTCGTGGAAGCAAGAGAGAGCACTTCGGCCCAAAAAGAGCAAGTGAATTCCTTGAGAAAACCCAAGAAAATAAAGCCTAGCTATGAGGAGAATTCGGCCCAGCAAAGAAGGCCCATTTTTAGCCCAAATAACAGCCTAGAGTGTAGCCCACATGAGCTCAAAAGCAAGCTAAGTTGTAGCCCAAATAGCAGCCCAAAGAGAGCTAGGGGCGGCAACTTCTAGGAGTTTCTTGAAGAGAAGGAGGGAGCACTCTAGAAGGTTCATGAGGGGTGTAATACACCCCATTCTAGAGGCTTCAAGAAGGGGCAAGAGCCCCCTTGAAAAACTATAAAAGGAGGCCTCTAGGAGGGGAGAAAATTGTTCAATTGCTTGAGAGGAAGGCTCTCCCACTCTTAGAGGTTCGGCCACTTTGAGAGAAGAGAAGAAGAAGAAGGGCTGAAGGAAGTTCAAGACAAGCAAGCTAGAAGAAGAAGGTGAGTTCGAATTGAGGATTTGTGATTCAAAGATTTTTTGTAATAAATCATTTGTAGTTTCATTCTCTTTTGATTTGAATTCAGTTTCTTAGTTATATGTTCTTTCTTCTTTCTCCTTGTTTCCATTCTTCCTTGATGTATTTCAGCTTGTAAAATTTCAGTTCTGCAATCTAATTCTTTTTGATTCATTCAAATGGTCATGCATTGTACTTGAAGTTTCTTGAATAAGGGTGTGATTGTAGAGTAATTCGGCCAACTAACCTTCAAAACTCAGATCTGAATTCTCAGATCTGAGATTGCAAGATCTGAATTGCTTGAAAGAGAATTCAGATCTGCAATTTTCAGATTGGGCGAATTAATCTACAGCTTGGAATTCCTAGAGTGCTTGAGAGAGACTCTAGGAATTCAGATCTACTATTCAAGAACTGAATTGAGTGCAAGGTTAGAGATAACTTGCACAATTCAGTTGGTGATCAATTCAGATTTGAATTGATGCCTTAGAAGTGTTTGAAGAAATGCATGCATGGGGATTAGATTCTTGCTAGAGATAGAAGAACCGTCACTCATGCATAGGATGAACATGCGCTTGAGAGAGGCTGTTCATGACCTTGGGGTTTCACCAAACCAAGGCTCAATCATGATTCATTCGAATGATCCAAATTGATAGATTGCTGAATTCTGAGATTGACATTTATTGCTTACTCTTCTAACCTGATTTGAAGGCAATTGGACCAATGATTTAGATAGATTTTAATTTAGGATTTCTTAGCTTTCATTAGAGTTTTGATTTATTTGTTGATCAGATAAGAAGTGCTCAATTTAGTATTGGTAATTGTTTCCTAAATCCTCGTGGGAACGATACTTCACTCTCTACTTTATTACTTGAACGGCTAGTGCACTTGCTAGTGTCACAATGAGCAACACATCACCAAGCAAGTGGGCCGCCTCAAAGACAACTCACCTCAGGCAGAGCCACTTCGGCACGTCACCAGTAGCTCGTCACAAGGTAGCTCGCTACGGGGCGGCTCGGCGTTCTACAGGAAGCTTCTCATCTGACAAAGTCGTACCTGCCAAACTGCTCCCGCATCCCTCGCCTAACGGCGCAGCACCTACCAATTCAGAAGGTTGCGCCCCTGTCTCCCGCCTGGCGGCGGCATGCTTACAGGTTGTCCCCCCAACTGGCAGGACCGTACCATGCAACGGTCATTATAGCCTGCCTACTCTCAACCCTGACAGTAACCGCCAGCCACTCCAAGGTACGACCTGATAGCGGATCGCCACAGCAGGGATTTGGGATCAATCCCACTGAACTTGTCAGACGCCAGTATATAAGCACTCCGACTCCTCAGAGGCAAAGGTATCGCATATTCACCACTCTCTAGCTCTCATCTTCTTGCATACTCATTCTCATTCTCAGCTCGCTACCGAGTTCTAACTTTAGCATCGGAGAGTCCCCGCCGGGTGTTCAACCCCGGGTCCTTTCGTCCTTCTTGCAGTTATCTCTTGCCCATCGCCAGCTAGAAGCCTCATCACTTCCAGCTAGGAGTGGCCAGATTGCGCATCATCAGGTGTTGTCTGCCAAAGTTATCTTATTTTAATAGGTTTTGGAATCTAAAGTTAACCCCTTGTTCTTTGGGACAAAGGGATCTGCTAATTCGAGAAAACAGATCCCTCCTACAGAGGGTGTGTGGTGTAAACACTTAGGAGTTCCTTTTTTCTGCACTGGAGGGTTTTCTAAGGGCTTTGTACATAGTGAAGCACTACTTATTTTGTTCTGGGGGGAAGGGACTAGGGTTAGTTCTTGGATTTCTACAGCACTCAACCTACAGCCACCCTCATACAGAGTTCTTTAACATACTAATTAATTATTAATAAAAAAAATAATTCTCAACTCATATAATTTGGAGACTTTTTGCAGATAAATAATAAATTTGTAAATCAAAATCCCAATGGATATCCTTATTAGTCTACAAATAACAGTAAGTCTCTGCAATGTGACAGCAGACCAGAATTCTGTTAAGGCTGAATATCATTCGACTAGATAATGTTATTTGTTTCTCTTGATTTTAGTTGCTCTAGGCCCTCCATCTTATTTATGTAGGATCCCCTCCCCCCAACTTCTTATAGAAGACATACCTAACTAGATATTAACTACTGTATTTTTCACAGAAAAAGTGTGTCACAATCCAGAACGCCACTAAACAATTTTCTTGCAGAATCAATGAAGTATTTTTAGAATATTAAAACAGTGTAAAAAGGGGTCAATCTTTAAATATTGCATCCATCTAAAAATTGACATGTCATAAACGTTTTATTTGTTTAAGTACTAAATACCAATGTGTTACAGCAAGGCTACTGGATAGGTGAAAATTTCTGTTGTAAAACATTCAGCTAAGAGTTAGCCAAATCAAATTACTCCCAGGGAATCAAAGGAGTAACAAACATTACTAATTTTCACTTTAGAGAAGCACACATCATTGGGATCATGACTCGACCCAAATCACATATTTAGGGTGTGGAATCAGCTTTGGAGTGTTAAGTCAACTTGGGGGGCTTGGTCAGGAGGGGGGAAGAAGGTAAGCTATACTTACAATGAAAAATGGGTACTATTTCTTTGGCCATGTTAGAATGCTCGAGTCAGGGGTATTTTGGTCATTCTGGATTATCTTTCTTGAGAGTGAAAGGTCTATTGTATCTGTGTTTAAGTTAAGTGTCCCATCTTCTATGAGGGACAAAATGGTCTTTCCTGTAACTCTATGTTTTTGAATAAATACAAGTGGGTCAGCTAGGGAAGGGTGATTTTGACTCTCTTCTAGTCTTGCCGAACCTTTCTATCTTCTTCTTCTTCTTTCTCTTTTCTTTATTCTTCTCTACTTCAACCCTAGAATCTACTAGGGTTTACTAACATGGTATCAGAGCCGTAAGGTCGTATCCTCATTTCTTTCTTACTGCTGTTCTCTTTCTGGGTTCGCCGCCAACTTTCACAATCATCTTCTTCCTTTTCGACTGATCTGAGTGGAGGTTCGATAAGGGGCTGAAAAGGAGCTGTCGTTTTGTGGGCCTGGAGGTGAGGATGCCTCCGGTCGTTGCTGTGGTGGTCGTTGGAGTGGTATACTAAACCCTCTATTCAGTATCGAAGAGGGCTGAATGTGTACAGGTATGAACACTACTGTTGTTTGTCCAAGTAAGGAACTGCGAATGCTTCCTTTTGTTTCAAAAGTTGGTTGTGGTGGTGCTCAGTGTGACTGATATGGATCTCAGTCGTGTTCCTCTGCATTTCTCTTCGTATGTATGTTGAAAGAAGAGTTGTCGACTGCTGAAGTTCACAACAGCAGTAGATTGGTGGTGGTTGTGTCGTGGTGATTGGTGTATCTATGTTTCAAAATATTTAAAAGCAATCTCCTATACCTTGTGTGTAATCAGTTCTGCAGTGTGCAGCCCAAGTGTTTGATGTGAGGACTGAGTGATTTCAGTCTTAGTGTGTTGATGGTGAATGGTCCTGCAGTGTGCAACCCAGGTGTTTGATGTGAAGACTGAGTGATTTCAGCCTTAGTGTGTGGTGTGTAATGTGTATTTAAAGAAGCTGGAATTGGTGGTGTTATAAGTGAGATAAGTCTTGTGAAAGAGTGTGAGGTTGTGCTGTATATTTGAAGGTGAAATATTTAAGATGGCTTCATTTGAAAATGGGGATGATAACAAAACAGGTGCCATGCTTTCTCCAGACTATTTAAGTGTTCAACTGACATCCATCAAGTTGAATGGTGAGAATTATGTACCATGGGCAAAATCTATGGAGGTGTTCTTGAAGGCCAAGAGGAAGGTAAAACATGTAAGAGAGGAGAAACCTCCCTTTGATACCCCTGAGTTCAGTGACTGGGAACAAGTAGATGCACAGATAATGACATGGCTCTGGAACAGTATGGAACCAAAGATTAGTGTGAACTTCATGTTCCTAGATACAGCTAAGGAAATCTGGGATCATGCTAAGAATTTATACTCTGGACAAGACAATACAACTAGGGTGTATCAGTTGTACCAAGAGTATTTCAATTTGAAGCAAGGGAGTCAAAGCTTAGAAAAGTACTATGCAAGTTTGAGGAACATTCGTAATGAGCTTAATGTGTATCATCCTCTAACATCAGATGTTCAGATCCAACAATAGTAACGTGAACAGCTTGATGTGACAAGGTTTCTTGTGGGGTTGAAGGCTGAGTATGAGCCTGTTAGAGCACAAATATTGGGAGGATATGCTCTTCCCTCACTTGAAGAAGTCTTTGCTCGTCTTAAGAGGAGAACATTCCTCCCTCTCTGACAGATCTGGTTTGGTAGTGACTAAAGGGGGTGGTCGTGTCAGTTGAAAAACAGCCCACTTGATGTATGGAACTGTTTGAGATTAGATGCAAACCAGAAAATGAACAAACAGGAGAAGAAGAGAAGAGAGAGCTGGCGGCAATGAGTGTTAGAGAGTAAGAAGTTCGAACATAACCCCTCTCTAACACTCTAAACATCTTATTAATAAGTTAATCTTTGACAAATTACAGAGAGGCCCTTGACAGGAAAATACAAAAAACAGAATATTACAGAGTATGGGCCCAGAATAAGGCCCACAACAGAGAAAAACATAACATAACATGAAATGACAGTCTATGGGCCATTCGGCCCATCTTCTCTACACTCCCCCTCAAGCTGAGCATAGATGTTAATCATGCCCAGCTTGCTAGTGTCATGTTGAAGCCTTGCCTTGGAAATGCCCTTGGTGAGAAAATCTGCCAGTTGTCCTTCAGAAGTAATGAATGGAAGACACTTCACCGGAGGAGACTCTTTCACGAATAAAGTGTCTATCAACCTCAATATGTTTGGTTCTATCATGTTGTACCGGGTTGTGAGCAATGTTGATGGCAGCCTGATTATCACAGTACAACATCATGGGTTTGTCATGATCTACCCCAAGTTCTTCCATTAAGGACCTTAGCCACAATAATTCCGAGACTCCATGTGCCATGGCTCTATATTCTGCTTCTGCGGAGGATCGAGCCACAACTGTTTGTTTCTTACTCCTCCAAGAGACAACATTACCAGCCACCAGACTGCAATACCCTGAAGTAGATCTTCTATCATCAATATTTCCAGCCCAATCAGCATCAGTATAGGCTTCAAGTTTCAGATGACCATGTTTGGCAAATAGAATTCCTTTTCCTGGAGAGCCTTTCAGATAGCACAAAATCCGTTCTGCTGCTGCCATATGGGTATCTCTAGGAGCATGCATGAACTGGCTAATGCAACTGACAGCATACGCGATATCTGGCCTAGTCATGCGCAGGTACAAAAGCTTCCCAAGAAGTCTCTGAAAGACCCCTTTGTCTTCCAACAAAGTTCCATCCGAAGCTGAAAGTTTGTGACTCATATCAATAGGAGTTGCAGCTGGTCTTGCACCCAATTTTCCAGTTTCAGACAACAAATCAAGGACATATTTCCTCTGGGAAATAAGAATCCCATCCCTGGATCTGGCAACTTCTATGCCAAGGAAATATCTCAACTCCCCCAGATCCTTAATCTCAAATTCTGTACGGAGGAAAGACTTAAGGCCCAGAATGCCAGAGGCATCATCACCAGTCACTATAATGTCATCAACATACACAATGAGATACACTGCTAGAGACCCACTTTTCTTCACAAAAAGAGTATGATCTGACTATGTCTGAACATAGCCGAATTTAACAAGTGCAGCTCTAAATCTCTCAAACCAGGCTCTAGGAGATTGTTTGAGGCCATAAAGAGATTTCTTCAGTTTACATACATTTCCTTGCATATCTTTCCCATACATTCCTGGAGGAAGACACATGTAGACCTCCTCATGTAAGTCACCATTCAGAAATGCATTCTTTACATCTAACTGATAGAGAGGCCAATCAAAGTGAGCTGCCAGAGATAAAAGAACCCTCACAGATGTCATCTTAGCAACAAGGGCAAAAGTCTCCAGCTAGTCAATCCCATATGTCTGTGTGTAGCCCTTTGCAACAAGTCTAGCCTTGTACCTCTCAATAGTCCCATCTACCCTGTATTTAATGGTAAAAACCCACTTGCATCCAACTGGATCCTTCCCTTCAGGCAAATCCACCACCTCCCAAGTACCATTTTCATGTAGAGCATCCATTTCAGCCTGCATGGCATCTCTCCATTCTGGAATCCCAAGAGCTTCTGATACAGACCTAGGAATGGGGTTAGAAGCAACTGAAGAGAGGTAGGCACAATATGAAGGGGAAAGTAGGTCATAAGAAAGGTGTTTGGAAATGCAGTGTGCAGTACACTTCCGCTTTCCTTTCCTAACAGCAATGGGGACATCAAGATCTGAGAAGGGGGATTCCAATGGAGCTGAAGCAATACCTGTTATCTCATCTGTGATTGGGAGGGTATGAGCCTCATCTGTTGTAAGGGAAACCACTTGCTCATTCCTGGATCTCTGCCTTTGATACACTTCGGGATTATGGGTAGGACGAGGAGGTAAAGAAATAGGAGCACTAGGACAAGAGGAATGAAGTGGCTGATCCTCCTTTGATTCATTTTGTGAGGATACATATTTGTCAAGAGACTGAACTGGGACAGGAAGGGGAAGAGCAAAAACTTGTGACAGACTCTCCCCCTGTTGACAATGTCCTTCCTGAGAGGAACCATAAAAAGGAGAAAGTTCATCAAAGGTAACATCCATAGAGACATGTCTGGTGCCAGTCTTTGGATCAAAACAACAATAACCCTTTTGTGTGGGGGAGTAACCGAGGAAGATGCATTTGTGGGCTTTTGGTTCAAACTTGTGTCTCTGCACACTTGGAATGTGAACATAACAGGTACAACCAAACACACGAAGAGGAATTGGGAAGAGATCCTTATCTGGATGAAGAAGACTGAAGGGGGATTTAAACCCTAAAACCCTGGATGGCATACGGTTTATGAGATAGGTAGCAGTAAGTACAGCATCACCCCAAAATCTTGTGGGAACATGTGAGGCAAATAAAAGGCTCCTTGCAACTTCAACAATATGTCTATTTTTTCTCTCAGCAACTCCATTTTGTTCAGGGGTTCTAACACAGGAGCTTTAGTGAATAACCCCCATGTCAGAGAGATACAAGGATAAGCTCTTCTCAAAATACTCTTTTGCATTGTCAGATCTGAAAACCTTAATTCTGGTACCAAATTGAGTCAAAACAAACTCATGAAATTGCCTCACAAGTCTCGGGACTTCGTCTCGGGATTTCATTAAGTATATCCAAGTGAATCTAAAAAAGTCATCAATGAACAGGATAAAGTATTTGTAGCCCCCCATAGAGGATAAGTGGTAAGGCCCCCACACATCAGAGTGTACAATATGAAAAAGAAAAGAGGATCTTTTATTGCTCACAGGGTAATTTTTTCTACAATGCTTTGACAACTGACATGACTCACAATTGAGACTGGACACACTGACTCCCTTAAACAGTTTGGGAAGCAAATGACTTAAAGCAAAAAAAGGTAAATGACCCAACCGACAATGACTCAACATAATTTGACTGACTGACTCTGAAGAAGTAGAACCAAAAGCAGCATTCTTGGGATGATCAAAGCATTGGCCAGGGGTGTCGAGCAAGTATATTCCATTCGCTTCATGGCCACTCCCAATCACCTTCCGAGACTTCAGGTCCTGAAACACACAGTGAGAAGGGAAAAAGGTTACACAACAATTCAATGACTTGGTCAAGCTACTTACAGATAACAAGTTGGTATTTAACTTAGGTACATGAAGAGTGGAAGATAAAAGTAAAGAGCCTGTAGGCTTGACAGTTCCCTTGCCAGAAATGGGGGCAAGAGAACCATCAGCTAAGGTGATTTTGTCACGACCAGGAAGCAAATCATATGACACAAACAAAGTGGAAAAGGTTGGTCATGTGATCAGAAGCACTTGAGTCAATGATCCAAGGGGTCTTGGGATTACCTGAGGTAGATGCATGGTTAGCATAAGCCCTTATACCTGAGTGAGCAAATGCAGAGGTGGCTGGACTTCCAGAAGGGTTGGATGATGAAGTTACACCTTCAAGCTGGCTGATCATCCTTCCAAACTTCTCATAATCAGCTTTCATGGCTTCCAATTGTGCACTTGCAGACTCAAACTCTGTATCTGTACTTGTGGCTGTATGTGCACTTCCTGTCTTTCTACTGTCATTCTTCTTCTGGAATCGGATAGGGACAAGACTGGGATGCAATTTCCAGCACTTGTCCTTAGTGTGTTTCGGCTTCTTGCAATATTCACACACCACCTCCTTCTTTCCTGTGCCACTGGGGGCTCCTGTAACCCCTTTGGGTTTGATTCCCATATTTGCAAAATGATCATTGATACTGACCCCTTGAACCTGCACTTGCCTCCTGCTTTCTTCACTGCTGACCAAAGCATATGCTTGAGACAATGAAACATCTTCCTTGGACAAGATGTTTTGCTTTGTAATGTCATATTCAGAATTCAGCCCTGTCAAGAACTCAAAGACCCTATTCCTTTCAACCAATTTCCTATATGTTTCAGCATCCTTAGGGGTATCCCATGTCACGGCCTCTATCAAATCAATCTCTTGCCATATAGATTTTAGGGCTGAGAAGTATGCTGCAAGTGACTTCTCCCCCTGTCTTAGATTCTTCACATCACTTCTCAGTTTGTAAGCTCTGGCAACATTCAACTTCTGGGAGTAAGTTTCTGCAACACTATCCCAGATTTCTTTAGCCGAGTTCATCCACAAGTAATGTTGGCTAATCTGTGGCTGCATTGAGTTCACAAGCCACCCAATCACTGTGTAATTCTCCTGCACCCATTTCTCATAAGAGGGATCCTCCTCTGGGGGAGCTTTCTTGCTCCCAGAGATAAACCCCCACTTTCCTCTACTGCAAATATGAATTTTTACGGATTGTGACCAGGCCAAATAATTGGTTCCATCCAATTTAACTGTAGTTACAGCCAACAAGGAATCAGTTGTAGTTCCCAAATTATGTCCATATTCAGCAGTGCTCTTGTTCTCAATTTCTGAGAAGTCCATTATGTAACAACTTCAATTAGGGTTTCGGTAGGCCTTTAAAAGTTATCTGATTTCAAAGAACTCAGATTGAGTTGAAACAATAGCAAACACAACAACACACAAACTCAGTTCAAAACTGACAGCCGTGAGAACCAAGTTCGGTGGCAGCACTTTCAAAGAGGAGAAACTCTGCTTCAGCCTTCAAGGAACAATCAGTAGGCCTCCAAACAATATGTATTCTTGGTTCCCAACAATAATTTCCCAAGGAGAACAAAGAAAACAGTCCACAGTACCTAAGAGGACTTTTTACAAACACTATGTATGCAACAGTCAACACTTCACTGTTAACAAGCAGAAATCACTTCAAGGCTTGTACCACTCAATTTAGATCAGTTTTTTTTTTTTTTTTGCAGTTTGGAAGCCCAATAACAGCCGAACCACACTTCCAGAATAACCCAGAAATCAGTCCAGCAACAGTGCGCCGAATGGAGGTGTTTTGAATGCTTTAACAGTCCTCCCAAATAACAAAAAATAACTCAGCAAAGAACTGAGAAAAGACTTACAGCAAGAGAGTCTCTGGTTTGAACTATAAACCAGGCCGAACACTTATTCTCTAAGATAACTTCGAAAGTCCTTTTCTCTGATTTCAAATCAGGCCAAACAACTTGCTCTCTGGTTCTTCCTGGTCACCGAACCCTTCTCCAAGTGTATAGAAACTTGGGCACCCTCCAATGACCTCCAAGAACCAGGCGGATGACTGTAAACTTTCAACCCTAGAACCTCCTCATGTAGTTGGCTGAACTAGAACCACATGAGGGACACGCCAAGCAATGGCCCGCTCTGATACCAAGTTGAAAAACAGCCCACTTGATGTATGGAACTGTTTGAGATTAGATGCAAACCAGAAAATGAACAAACAGGAGAAGAAGAGAAGAGAGAGCTGGCGGCAATGAGTGTTAGAGAGTAAGAAGTTCGAACATAACCCCTCTCTAACACTCTAAACATCTTATTAATAAGTTAATCTTTGACAAATTACAGATAGGCCCTTGAGTGAGCAGGAAAATACAAAAAACAGAATATTACAGAGTATGAGCCCAGAATAAGGCCCACAGCAGAGAGAAACATAACATAACATAACATGAAATGACAGTCTATGGGCCATTCGGCCCATCTTCTCTACAGTGTCAGGAGTGGACTCCCAAGCAACCATGGTGGTCACATGTTTAGCAGGGCTAGTGGCCGGACTAGAGGCCGAGACTCAGGGGGAGGTCCGGGAAGAGGAATGAGTAATACTCAGAGAAAGTGTACACATTGTGGTTTAGAGGGGCACACAGTTAATTTCTGCTATGATTTGCATGGTGCACCCGACACTTGGGCTAACCATGCTAGGACTAAGGGTAGTGACACAATTACTGAAAGTCAGCAAATTGACCCAATCCTCTCCACATCTACTTGTGCTTCTAAGAAGGAAATGGTGAGTGTGCCATGTGAAGTATATGAGCAGTTCATTCAAACATCTCGGCAGAACACCGCCACACTTGCCCATTCAGGTATGGCTTGCTTAGCTTCCAAAGACACACTGGATCATTGACTCCGGGGCCTCGGACCATATGTCTGGGACTCATGATGTATTTTCCTCCCTTTCCCACTCCTCCACACCTCAAACAATTACACTTGCTAATGGTTCTACATCTCCTATCTGTGGTGTTGGTGATGTCAATCTCTCATCCTTGTCTTTATCATCTGTTTTATATGTTCCTAAGTTTCCTTTTAACCTTATGTCTGTCAGCAGATTAACCAAGTCTCTTAATTGTTCTGTAACCTTCTACCCTTCTTCTTGTGTGTTTCAGGATCTCAAGACGGGGAGGAAGATTGGAGGAGGGCATGAAGCAGGTGGATTATATTACCTTGATGGTGGTGGTCCTCCAGTAGCTTTTCAGTCATCTCTTACTCCTCTTCAATGGCACTACAGACTTGGTCATCCTTCTCTCAAGGCCTTGAAGTTACTGGTTCCTTCCTTGAGTCATCTTTCATCATTAGACTGTGAGTCATGTCAATTGGGTAAACATCATAGAGTCTCATTTAGTCCAAGAGTTGATAGTCGTGTCTCAAGTCCTTTCTCTTTAGTTCATTCCGATGTATGGGGTCCAATTAAAGTGGTGTCATACAATGGGTATAAGTATTTTGTAATCTTTGTTGATGACTTTTCAATGATGACATGGATTTATCTTATGAAAGATCGTAGTGAGTTGTTCCCTATTTTTCAAAAATTTTATGCTGAAATACGCACTCAATTTGGTGTTCATATTAAAATTATTCGCTCCGATAATGCCAAAGAATACAACTCCTCACCATTTCAGCAATACCTAGAACATCATGGGATCATTCATCAAACTTCTTGTGCCTACACCCCACAACAGAACGGTGTAGCTGAACAAAAAAATCGACATCTTCTTGAAACTGCTCGATCCTTGATGATTAATATGAATGTCCCAAAACATTTTTGGAGTGATGTTCTCACATCCTATTTTCTGATCAAACGGATGCCCATGTCAATCCTTGGAAGTCAATCCCCTTTCTCCGTGTTGTTTCCCACTTTATCTCCATTTCCTCTTACCCCAAGAATCTTTGGTTGTGTTTGTTTTGTTCAACACTTGGGGCCTGGGTTAGACAAGCTAGATGCTCGAGCTACTAAGTGTATCTTTCTTGGCTACTCAAGGACTCAAAAAGGGTATAAGTGTTATAACCCAAAATCCTATAAATCGTTTGTGTGCTCTGATATCACCTTCTTTGAATCAGTTCCATTCTTCTCAGATGTTGGGGTCTCTTCCTCTCCCTCAGTGGTTCCCCTTCCAGTACCTGTTGTGGACATCCTTCCAGTAGCTCCTGTTTCTATTGCAAATGCACATCCTATGCCTATTACTACTGAGAAGCCGCCAATCACTCAAGTGTATACCCGCAGAAGTGCATCGGGCCCTCCTCCACTTCAGCCCCTATCGACAGATCCTGCTACTGCTCCTTCCCCTTCAGACCCTGATCTTCCTATTGCTCTGCGAAAAGGTAAACGCACTTGTACTTCTCACCCCATTTCACACTATGTTTCTATTGCTCACCTTTCTGCTTCTCATTGCAAATTTATATCATTACTCTCATCTGTTCCCATTCCCAAGACTTTCCAGGAAGCTCTTGCCTCCCCAGGGTGGCGGCAAGCCATGGAAGAAGAACTCTCTGCTCTACAACATAATCACACATGGGAACTCACCGCTCTTCCTTCTGGTAAGCACACAGTTGGGTGTAAATGGGTCTACACAGTGAAGTTTCTTCCTGATGGCAGTGTGGAGCGATTGAAAGCGAGGTTGGTGGCCAAGGGTTATTCTCAGATGTATGGTGTGGACTATATGGAGACATTTTCTCCTGTGGCTAAGATTGGTTCAGTTCGGTTGCTGATTTCATTAGCTGCTATGTATGATTGGCCTCTTGTATAGCTTGACATCAAAAATGCCTTCCTGCATGGTGATCTAGTTGAGGAGGTGTATATGGAGCAACAACCAGGGTTTGTTGCTCAGGGGGAGTCTGGCAAAGTGTGTAGGCTCAAAAAGGCAATTTATGGACTGAAACAATCTCCACGTGCTTGGTTTGGCAGGTTCAGTGAAGTGATGAAAACCTTTGGGATGAAACAATGTCAGGTTGATCATTATGTGTTCAGCTATAACTCAAAGGATGGGAAAATCTTGCTAGTTGTGTACGTGGATGATATTGTCATAACTGGGAGTGATAGCAATGGAATCAACAGATTGAAGAAATTCTTACAGGATCACTTCAATACGAAAGATCTGGGGAAGCTGAAATATTTCCTGGGAATAGAGGTTGCGAGGTCAAAACATGGGATCAACCTATGTCAGAGAAAATATGTTCTTGATCTACTTGAAGAGACAGTGTTGTTAGGTGCTAAACCAGCAGAGACTCCTATGGAACTCAATGCCAAGCTGAGTGTTGATGCAGGTGAAGAGTTTGATGATCCTGGAAGATACAGAAGGTTGGTGGGCAAATTGAACTACCTGACCATTACCCGACCAGACATATCATTTGTTGTGAGTGTGGTGAGCCAGTTTATGCAACATCCTCGGGTTCCTCACTGGGAAGCTGTTCTGAGAATTGTTAGGTACCTAAAAGGTGCTCCAGGTCGTGGTTTGTTATACCAAAGTGGAGGAACTCTTGAGATAGTAGGGTACACAGATGCTGACTGGGCTGGTTCTATATCAGATAGGAGATCAACTACAGGGTATTGTACCTTCCTTGATGGCAATCTTGTAACTTAGAAGAGCAAGAAACAAACAGTGGCGGCAAGAAGTAGTGCAGAAGCAGAGTACAGGGCTATGGCCCATACTACATGTGAGCTAGTATGGCTGAAGAACTTGCTTCAAGAGATGGGATTCTCAATTGACAAACCCATGAAACTATACTGTGATAACCAAGCTGCTGTTCACATCTCTTCCAATCCCGTCTTTCATGAGAGAACTAAGCATATTGAGGTTGATTGTCACTTTGTAAGAGATAAAGTGATAAGTGGAGTGATAACCACATCTCATGTGAGCTCAGGAAATCAGTGGGCAGATCTTCTCACAAAGGGATTGTCTCGGGGAAGAATAGATTACATTTGTAACAAGCTGAGACTATATGATATATACTCTCCAGCTTAAGGGGGAATGTTAGAGTGCTCGAGTCAGGGGTATTTTGGTCATTCTGGATTATCTTTCTTGAGAGTGAAAGGTCTATTGTATCTGTGTTTAAGTTAAGTGTCCCATCTTCTATGAGGGACAAAATGGTCTTTCCTGTAACTCTATGTTTTTGAATAAATACAAGTGGATCAGCTAGGGAAGGGTGATTTTGACTCTCTTCTAGTCTGGCCGAACCTTTCTATCTTCTTCTTCTTCTTTCTCTTTTCTTTCTTCTTCTCTACTTCAACCCTAGAATCTACTAGGGTTTACTAACAGGCCATATCACTCATTGAGTAGGAGGTAGACTACTTTTTCAAATACATGACAAAGTGATGCTTGTTTGTACAATATGAAGAATCAAAAAATGTACCATGCCCTTGTAATATTGGCTTTCAAATAAGTAATGTATAAGATGCAAGTCCAGATGCACAAAGTTGTTTCTTCAGCAATGTACCACCTGCCATTAAAATTTCAAGTTATTGATAAGAAAAATGCATTAGAAAGATACATAGGCAAACATCTTATAGAATTTGTAAAGATTAATGATTCATTTCCCCTGAACAAAGCTTGAATTGGAGATATAAACAGCATCATTGCTAATGGAATTTATGTGGGTGTTTGGCATCAGTGCCGTTGCTTCAAAGATGTTTTCTGAGAAAACGGTGCTGTATGCATGAGGGTCTGTTGCACCATTTTCTCAGAAAATGGCTCCTTTTTTTTGTTTGGCATCAATGCTGCTACATAGGCTGTTTTCTGGGAAAACAGCACTGGTTTTGTTTGGTACCAATGCTGTATAACCGTTTTCAGCATTGGTCTACATTATCCAACGCCCAAGATGATGCCACATTGATGTCATGTCATTGCACTGCTGACAGCAACAGGCTGTTTCTGAGAAAACACTGAATTTGGCATTTCTTCAGATCACACTTTCCCAATTTCCAAGGCATGGTCTGGAGCAACGTTTTTTTCTGGAAAAACGATGTGGCACTGATGTGGCACCTTTTCTCAGAAAACGGCATCGATGCCAAACACCGCCTATGAACAAAGATAAAATGGTGCAAAATCAAGTTTGAGCTCTTGAGATCTGGAAGAAGCATCCTAATACAATGCAACAGGAATGTATTAAAAAAAGAAAAAAAAAGGATCTAGAACATAGGCATCGGAATTTCTCTTCATTAATGAATTCAGATAGACAAAGAGACATAATGAATTTTATTTATCTAAGAAATGATATTTTACTATTGACAAAAGTAGGCAGAGATTTCTCCTCTGTTTTTGAGAATTTGAAGAATCTATCGAGATTAAGAACAAAAAGAACAAAGCCTGAGAAAGGGCACATACAACATAAGATAACATACCAACAACTTGATGTTTATGATCTCATAGTCATGGCATTACCCAAAAAAATCTTTCAGTCTTAACCAAACATGGACATAAGCAAACAAAATGTTCGATAGGAAATACTTATCATTAAAAACATGTTCAATAGAGAAGCCACATGTCAAATTTCTCCACTAGAATGTATTACAGTTGAGTATAGTCACCTCCTTGAACATATACCAGAATACTCACATTCTTTCAGGCCTTACAGCATGTAGTCGTATGAGACTACTGACAGCCCAAACTGTGGTGTATAATCAACAGGAAATTAAGAGGATGAGAGGAGAGAATGAGAAGAGAAAGAGAAAAGAAGAGAAGAAGATTTCGAAGGAAGGATTTCAGAAAAGAAGAGGATGCTTAATCTGCCGCCCCCCTCTTTCTACTTATATTAATTCTGAAGTAAGGATAAGACTGCTTACATGGCAAAATTAAAATCCTAATAAAAGACAACAATTAAAGTCCTAATAAAAGACTAAAAGACTAAAGTCCTAATAAAAGACTAACAACTATTGTGGACTGACACTTAAATAACTAGTAGTTGTATACGAGTACAATAGAAAGAAGTGGGGACCATATCAGTGATTACATAGCAAAGGATAGATTTCCCTTCCCAATAGGATATGGGAAGACATAACGATTCTCCAATTTCCCTTGCTAAATAAGTGAAAAAGAATACTTATCAATCACCTGGGAAGACCAGATGGAGACTCCTATAACTTAGTTTCCCTTGCAAGCAAGGTTCAAAATTTCGATATGATACGCCCCGTATCAGGCGTATCGTATCACATTCGCATCTTTGGGGGTGGGGTCTGATACACCTGTTTACCCCCCTCTTTTTTAATAAAAAATATGCTTAAATATCTTTCCAAAAACCAAATTTAAAAAAAAAAAGTTTTTCTTTGTTGTTTTTTTATTGGAATTTGATGAAGGAAGATTTGGCCCGACCTCACAGTTACGCGACACGTGGCAAAAACAACAGCTCGGCACAAAAGCAAGCCTAAGGCACGAACACCAAGGGGAGACACCAGCGGACCGAACTCCCTACTGGGGGCCCGAACTCACCCTTGGCCCCAAACCAGAAAATAATCCGAACTGGCCTACCTTGTAACAGTTCGGGATATACCTCGCCGAACTGGCCAACCTTATCAGTTCGGGATATACCTCGCCGAACTGGCCAACCTTGTAACAGTTCGGGGCACACCTCGCCGAACTGGCCCGCCCTATACATACCTCTGAACTCAAGACTTCGCCTCGCTCACCACTCCACATCACCTTCTGGACACCAAAACCAAACAAATCGTACCACGCCTGACACTGAGGAAGTCCGTACCCGAGGGCGCCGCACCGGACTGACTTGGGATCTGACGCTTGACGGCCGCACTCTAAACGGCCACCTGCCACCGCCACCTGACACCGCCATCTCCAGTTAGAGAGACGGTTAGGCAGTGACGGTTCTGTCCCAGCGGAAAGGACGACGGCCGAATTGACAGACGCAAGGGTAATCATACCCGACCTGACAAGGGCCTCGGAACGAGTGCGCGAAGTGATTATAAGAACCCCCTGCCCCCAACAAACAAGGTATGTGAACTTTGCGCTATCTAGTCTACACTTTGCCTTTGAGAGATTACTGACTTGAGCTTCGGAGTTATCACACCGGGTTCCCCCCGAAGCTCTCTTCTTTCCCGTTTCAGGCCCCCCGACGCTCCAGCTCAGAGGCGAGTTCGTTGACAGCTAAGACCGGCCGGATTGCGCTCCATCAATTGGCGCCGTCTGTGGGAACGCTTATAAAAGCCTCCCTCTAAATATCTTTTACCTACCCTTCTTTCAAAAACTCCATCACCCACTCCAACACCGAAATGGCCTCCTCCAGCAGTGTCGGACGTGGAACCGAAACTACCACTACCAGAGAGCAGCTTCATGTTCCGGCAGTGTGCATCGGGCAGTTCACCATCCCCCTTTCAGTGGATGGGATCCCAAGTTTGAATGCGCCACATGCGGTGGCACCTCTGAACACTCCCTCGCTGAACATCCCTCTGCCCATCGAAACGAACTTCGCGGAACCAACTGTTGTCCCACTGGCAGCCCGCCAAAACCAAATAGATGATCTGATGCAATGCATGCGGGCAATGCAGGCCCAAATGCAGCAATTCCAGCAGCACCAACTCCAACAACACCAGGTGTTGCACCACCTCTCCCAACACCATTATCAACAACAATTCCCTCAACTACCCTTGAACCAGCCACTTCCCCCCCGGCACCCTGTTTCAAAGCCGGTCAAGGCCTCCCCTCATGGTGGACAACCTCACCAAGGAGAGGCTTCCCGACCGCAGAACCCCCCTAACAGCCAGGCCTCATCCCCGAGCCGAAAGCAAAGAAAGATCACTCCCGCCTCGCAGCCTGCGGGTGGGTCAAGAACCTCGCCAACAAAGTCACCTCGGCGCTCCAAGCCCAAGTTCCCACTCACGGAGAACCGCTTCAGCGCCTTGGCAGCAGGCCAGCAATCCGGACCTATCGAGCTCGGCAACACAGAGGCAAGCAGCGCCAGCACCAGGCCCACTCAAAGAAGGCACCGGCGAAGTCGCCGAACTGCTACCCGCGTGCTACCCGAGCTCAGAGGCAAGGAAGAAACGAGCTCGGGCGAGGTAAAAACCGTCCCCATTCTCTCAGTTCCTTCCCCCCTTTCAGCAGAACTTTTGGCAGTCCCCTTGCCTAGAGATTTTAAACTCCCTTCTCTGGACAAGTATGATGGGTCCTTTGACCCCAACGACCACGTCGATGCGTTTCAGTCGCAAATGCACCTCGCTAGGGCCAGCGAGTCGTGCATGTGCGTGGCCTTCACCACCACCTTCAGAGGGGTGGTCCGCACCTGGTACCGGAACCTAGCTTCCGGGTCAATAAAAAGCTGGCCCCAGTTCGTGCAGATCTTCACTGCGCACTTTGTCACCAGCAAAAGGTGTCCCAGAACCGAGGAAAGTATGTTCAGGGTAATCCAAAGAGAGGGAGAACCCATCCGGAGCTACATCAGACGGTTCAATGAAGTGTGTCTGCAGATCCCTCGGTTAGACCCCGCGGTACAACTCGCCGCGGCCAAAAGAGGTGTGACGCACAAAGAATTCAAATGGCACATGGTGGCCAGCCAGCCAGCAACCGTGGCCGACTTCCTCAAGCTCGCGGACAAGTTTATGAGAACAGAGGAAGAGATCAACCAGAGAAACGAAGGCGGTGTTGAAAAAAGAAAAAGAGAAGGCGAGCCCTCCAACCCCGGCGACAGAAGAGGACACAACCGAGAGGCGAAGCCAAGCCAGTCGTCCCAAGCTCCCCTAGCAGTTCGGACGGATTACACGCCATTGAACACAAGGCGGACCGAGATCCTGATGACGATCAAGGACGCCCCTTACGTAAAGTGGCCACCTCGCCTGAAAAGCAACCCCAACAAGCGGAACAAAAATTTATATTGTAGTTTTCATAAAGATCATGGTCATAGCACCGAGCAATGTAATAATCTCCGCGACGAGATAGAATGACTCATCCGTCACGGGTACTTAAGAAATTTTGTACATTATGACAATAGTAATAAAGCAGGTCGGCAAAGGGAACAAGGGAAGGATGTCCCCGAGCCGAGCAACAGACCGACCAAAGCCTTGCAGCGACCTCCCCCAGAAGAAAGGCCAGTCCAGGGAACCATCCACGTGATAGTGGGCGGTTCGGTGGTGGCAGGATGCACTTCGGCAGCAGCAAGGACGTCAATTCGCGAAGCAGCCCGAGAGGAGCAGAACCCTCCCAAGAGGCCAAAAAAGGAAGAACCGATCTTTTTTACAAAAGACGACGCGCGAGGTGTTCACTACCCTCACGACGATGCGCTCGTCATAAAGCTAAGGATCAGCAACTTCGAAGTCCGGCGCGTACTGGTAGACTCAGGCAGTTCGGCGGACATACTATTCAAATCGGCATTCGACCAATTGCAGTTGCAGAAAAGCGATTTGAAACCCGCTCACACCCCTCTGGTAGGCTTCAGCGGAGAGGAAGTTAGGCCCTTGGGAAAAATAATAGTACCTGTGGAAGTCGGCACATGGCCGTGTGCGGTAAGACTCAACCACGATTTCATGGTGGTCGCGACCCCCTCCCCATACAACGCCATAATAGGACAACCAATTACGCATATTCTGCGTGCAGTGGTCTCCACCTATTATCTGGCAATGAAGTGCCCCACGGACCTCGGTGTGGGGGTAGCGCGGGGCGACCAACTCGAGTCCCACAAGTGCTATGTTGCCGCCCTAAAGGGAAAAAACAAGGCAGCCGACGACCTCGAACTAGAGCGACCTGCGGAGCAGGGCGAGGAACGAGCTTCGCCCACTGAGGAAACAGTCGCAATCCCGACCTCGGTTACAGATCCGACGTGAACTCTACAGATCGGCGCCTCCGTCAAGGAGCCTTTGCGAACTAAACTAGTGAGTTTCTTACTCCAAAATTTAGATATTTTTGCATGGTCTGCGGCAGATATGCTCGGTATTGACCCTGGCCTTATAACTCACAAGCTTAACACTGACCCTGTAGTCAGACCCATCAGACAGAAGAAACGCAACTTAGCCCCGGAGCGCTGGAGGGCGGTCGACGAAGAAGTCGAAAAGCTCCTCGCAGCGGACTTCATAAGGGAAGTTCATTACCCGAGCTGGGTAGCCAACCCAGTGCTGGTGAAAAAAGCCAACGGCAAGTGGCGCATGTGCGTCAACTACACCGATCTGAACCAAGCTTGCCCAAAAGACTGCTTCCCCTACCCCGAATTGACCGCCTGGTGGACGCGACCTCGGGACACGAGCTGCTAAGCTTCCTGGACGCCTACTCAGGCTACAACCATATTAAGATGGACCAGTCTGACCAAGAAAAAACCAGCTTCATTACCGAGTTCGGCCTGTACTGTTACAAGGTCATGCCCTTCGAGCTAAAGAATGCTGGTGCGACCTTTCAAAGACTTGTAAATAAACTTTTTCGGCCTTTAATTGGCACGAAAATCGAATGTTATGTAGACGACATGGTCATCAAAACACGGTTTTCGCCAGAATTAATAAAAGACTTGGATTCTGTCTTCCAAATTCTACGTCAGTATAACATGAGACTAAACCCAAACAAGTGTGTCTTCGGTGTCACCTCGGGTAAGTTCCTAGGGTACGTTGTCAACCGGCGCGGCATTGAGGCCAACCCGGACAAAATAAAGGCCATCCTTGATATGAGACCACCTCGGAAAGTAAAAGAAGTTCAAAGGCTAAACGGCCGCATAGCCGCTCTGAGCCGCTTCATGTCCAAGTCGGCAGACCGTTGCCTGCCTTTCTTCAAGGCAATCAAAGGCAAAGGGTTCGAATGGACCCGAGATTGCCAGCTCGCGTTCGACGAGCTAAAGACTTACCTCGCCACCGTACCAACCTTAGCCAGACCCGAGGGGAGGTCCTAGAACTGTACCTCTCGGCGAACGACGAAGTGGTCAGTTCGGTATTAGTAAAGCAAGTAGATCAGGTCCAGCGGCCCGTCTATTATGTTAGTAAAATTCTGCAGGGAGCAGAAACAAGGTATCCGCAGATTGAAAAAATTGCCTACGCACTGGTGATATCAGCTCGAAAACTCCGCCCATACTTCCAAGCTCACACCGTCGTTGTCTTAACCGATAAACCCCTAAGACAAGTTTTGCTGAAGCCCGAGGTCTCTGGTAGGCTGACGAAATGGGCCATCAAACTCAGCGAGTACGATCTCCAGTACAAACCCCGGACCGCAATTAAGGCCCAAGCTTTGGCAGATTTTATCGCCGAGTGCACTTTCAGCCACGAAGCCCTACAGGTCGAGCCCGAGGTACCCAGTTCGGGCGAACCCGGAGCTCCCAAGCCAATAGAGTCTGAACACTGTGAAGTAGCAGCCAATGTGGCATCTCTCCTGGTCAGGCGAAACGCAAACTGGGATGAGGAGCCTTGGATCCTTCACGTGGATGGTTCCTCGAACCAGCAAGGCAGCGGGGCTGGAATAGTCTTATGCGGCCCGGGCGGCACAAATTAGAATACGCACTACGCTTTGAGTTCGCGGCATCCAACAACGAGGCAGAGTACGAAGCACTGATAGCTGGGCTGGACCTAGCGCGAAAGGTAAAGGCAAAGCATTTGGTCATCTGCAGCGATTCCCAGCTCGTGGTCAACCAAGTTACGGGCAAGTATGAAGCACACGAGCTCTCTATGATTGCATATTTGGCGAAAGTAAAAGAGGCCCTGCTCAACTTTCAGTCACACTTCATCAGGCAAATCCCGAGGTCAGAGAACACTGAGGCCGACGCTCTGTCCCGGTTAGCCAGCACAAGTCACAACATGAGAACCGTGTACATAGAGGACTTACCTCGGCCTAGTATTCTCGGGGGGGGCAGAGGAGGTCGCTCCCGTCCTAGAAGCAGAGTCGAGCTGGATCGACCCACCCGCGAGCTTCTTGATAGACGGAACCCTCCCTGCAGAACACAATGCGGCCAAGAGGGTGCAGCGCCAGGCAGCCAAATACGTCATAATAGACGAACGGTTATACCGACGGTCCTACACGCTCCCCTACTTGCGTTGCCTGCGACTTGCCGAAGCCGAGTTCGTACTCCGCGACACTCATGAAGGCCTGTGCGGCGGACACTTGGGGGGCAGAGCACTCGCCCAAAAAGCACTCCGACAATGATACTACTAGCCAACGATGAAGGCAGAAGCTGTCGAGCTCGTCAGAAAATGCGACAAGTGTCAGAAGCACTCAATATCCACCATCAGCCTGCCTCCGGCCTCAAATACCTCGCCAGCCCGTGGCCCTTTGCACAATGGGGCATTGACCTCCTGGGGCCATTCCCACCAGCAATAGGTGGAAGAAAATTCCTAGTTGTTGCAATAGATTATTTTACGAAGTGGATAGAAGCCGAACCTCTAGCAACTGTTACGGCCCGAAACATACAGAACTTCTTTTGGAAGAACATAGTATGTCGTTTCGGATTACCTCGGGTACTAATTTCTGACAACGGCAAGCAGTTCGAGGATATCAAGTTTCAAGAGTGGTGTCAGAACATGGGGATTCGGCAAAACTTCACATCAGTCGCGCACCCGTAGGCAAATGGTCAGACAGAAGTAATGAATAGAGCCATCCTGTGCGGACTGAAAGCACGTCTGGATCGAGCTAAGGGATTGTGGGCCGAAGAGCTACCAAGTGTCTTGTGGGCTCACCGAACTACAGAAAAAACCGCCACAGGAGAAACCCCCTTCAACCTCACCTACGGCACAGAAGCAGTGATCCCGACGGAAATCGAAGTACCAACATTGCGACTAGAAACATACGACGATCGGACAAACGGAGATGAGTTACGTACCAACCTTGACCTACTGGACGAGGTAAGGGACCTCGCGCACATCCGGACGGCGGCATACCAGCAGCAGGTAGCTCGCTACTACAATGCCAGAGTAAAGCAACGAAGCTTCCGAGTCGGCGACCTGGTCCTTCGTAAGATTATGGTGCCCGAACCCAGCATGGGCAAACTTGGACCAAACTGGGAAAGGCCCTATAAAGTAAAGAGAGCGCTCGGGGGGGCATACGAACTCGAAACCTTGGAAGGCAAACAAGTACCTCGAGCGTGGAACATCGTGAACTTAAGGCGATACTACCTATAAACCGCCAAGCGAAGGGGATGAAATCAGGTCCTATTGGCCACAATGCAAGCCAAGAGGAACCTCTGCGTAAACAAGCAAAGAAAAGTCGGGCATATTATTAGCTCGGCAAAAAAATCAGTTCGCTGCAAAAGCCTTCGCGGCAAAACAGGTCGCGGAAGTATAATAACCCGGACAAGAATGGCATATTGTTAGTTCGACAAAGAATCAGTTCAGGAAAAAAGGAACACTTGGGCAAAAAGATTATCTATTCCGTTGCAAGAAACAAGAGTACATTGGCCATCAGAAGGCACTTCAAAAAAAAAAAAAAAAAAAAGAATATCTTTACATGCCCAGAGCTACTTCTTCGCCATCAGAAGGCACTTCAACAACACCCGAAGGCCCTGCCTCTCCTTCAGAGTCCGGCTCGCCATCGGCAGCATTGGCCATCTCCTGAGTTATATGCGAGGTGGATATGGCACTAACATCGAGGTCGGGGTACGTGTTCCTGATCATCCACCGGCTCAGTTTGAACCCCCTTCTGTAAGAATCCACCATCAGATCGTCAAAACGCGGAGATGCGATGTAGTCTTCAACGGCCTTCTTCTTAGCGTCTTCAATGCCTTGGGAAAAAATCTGTGTTTTCTCCCTGATGTCCTCCTGAAGATATTCGACTTGATGCTGCAAATCCAACTTCAAGTCTGCCATGTGCTTGACAACGACCCCCATGGCCTCGGCATCACGCTGAGACCTCGCCTGCCTGGCCATTGCAACACGAGCAGCCTCTTCGGCAGCATAAGCGGCCGCCTCAGCAGCTCGGGTATTCGCCTCTGCGGCACGGAAAGCCTCTTCAGCATCATGAGCGGCAGCCTCAGCAGCTCGCGCCTGTCGCGAGCTCCTCTCCACTTGGGCTGCTAAGGCATGAATTGAAGAATTCACCTACCAAAGGAAACAAGTGAGCAATGACAGCAAAAGCGACAGAAAATGAAAAAGGCAAACGAATTCTGACCTACCACCATAGCATGCGTTACGGCGCGGCAGGCAACCTGGTTCAAAGGAAGATCGGTCCACGCCGCGATCTCCTCAGGGAAAGTAGCCTCCCTACTCTTCTGAAGAGCGTAGTTCGGTGTCAACACGCTCCTGAACTCCCGTTGAGCTCCTGAACCCGAGGGCCCAACCCGCGTATGAGCGGACCCAGAGTGAGCAGGAGCACTTGAGTATGCAGGAGCGCCCGTATAAGTGGTCTCAGCGTATGGCGCCCCGACAACTTCATGCATCGGTGGAGTCACCTCGGGCTCCCTGGGCAGATCCTCCGGCGTGTTGTCTGGAACGTGAGGCTCCTCTTCCGGTGGCAGCTCGGTACGAGTTCGCTTGGCGACCCGCTTCCTCTTCATACCTTGGAACAGACGCCCCCCACGAGTTCTCTCCGCGTCCATCACACCTGCAGAAACAAGTTCGACATCAGAAAAAATAAAGGAACAAAGCAACAAGAAACCGCAGAACTAGAAACCTACCCGAACTCAGGCCGGCCGCAATAAGCTTGGCCTCCGTTAAGTAGTGGTGGCACTTTAAACCTTGCTGTGCCCATTGTCAGAGGCCCTTCACCGTCTCTTTGCCGAGGGTAACACCCGAATCAGAAGCGGCCTCACCCCACCCGGTCTGAAAGGGCCATCCTTGTGCACTTCGCACACCGAAGTAGTCCCGCTTCCACGTCGGGACCTTATTAGTTAGATCATGCAGAAGCTTAAAGCCCGGGCGAGGAGAAAGGTAATACGCTCGTCTTCCCCCAGGAAGAGAACCCGCCTGTCTCTTGAGCATCAAGATGGATGAGAATATCTCTAAGTCTAAAGGGAAATTCTGCTCGCAAAAAAGGGAGACTATCCCCACCAGGTTCCGAATAGAGTTCGGATGAAGTTGGCCAATGGTGACACTGAAGTGGTTTATGACTTCGACGAGAAGGGGGTGGAAAGGAAGTCGCAACCCCGCAGCGAGCTGCTCTCGAAAAATCACGATCTCATCAGGACCGTGTTCCCAAGGAAAGCTACCTAAAGGAATAAAATATGTATACCCCCCAGGCAAATTGTAAGACATAAGTATAGATTGAAGCCCCTCAGGCGTCATGGTCGAGGGACCAAACATGTCTAGCATTCGACCTCAGTGAGAGGTAGATGCCAAACTGCCCGAAGTGGCTCAGCCTACTGGTTCATAGTCCTCGAGTTCCACCTCAGGATCACTGAGGCAGTCGGGGGATACGGCTCGATTTGTAGAACCTACGTCAATCCTACTTGAAGAGTCGTCTGAGCTATCAAAGCTAGACATTGAGGAAAAAAGGTGGATCCAGGAAAGTACTCACCGGAAGAAAGTTTTGAAGGCTCCGGAGACGGGAACAAGCCAAAAAACCTTGGAGGCTATGTAACCAGCCTAGACGCGAGCTGAAAAAACTTGGACGCGAGCTCAATAGGCAAACCGCAAAAGTGACAAATCGATTGGGGTCCCCCACTATTTATAGCTACAGTAACCAAGAACCGACTGTGCAGATCAAAGACGATCCGACGGCCCACATTCGCGCTGACCGCACGTCCCCTGAGGTCGAGACGTGATTGGTGCACGTCTTTCCAAAAAAAGCGAAACGTTAGCGCACGCCTTTTTGAAACCGACGTCGCACTGACGCACGTCTTTCTGAAACTGGCCGCGCCGCACATCCCCCTGACAAATGCCAGCGCACGTCCAGCAGTGGCGCACTCTTTTCAAGTTTGAATGACCCGTTGTCACGTCCCAGCGACGCAAATTTTTGAAATTCAAAACGCACGCTGTCACAACCATCAACATTTATGAGTAGTAGGCACGTTTCCCGCCTTCTCGGAAACCGAAGAACCCTCGCAAAAGCAACTCGCGCAGTCAAGATTCAAAGGACGGGACAAATCCACCTACCACCTCGCAAAACTCCCCGCACCAGGGCAAGACCCTTGGCACGAGGAGTGGGGGGCAATTGATGAAGGAAGATATGGCCCGACCTCACAGTTACGCGACACGTGGCAAAAACAACAGCTCGGCACAAAAGCAAGCCTAAGGTGCGAACACCAAGGGGAGACACTAGTGGACCGAACTCCCTACTAGGGGCCCGAACTCACCCTTGGCCCCAAACCAGAAAATAATCCGAACTGGCCTACCTTGTAACAGTTCGGGATATACCTCGCCGAACTGGCCAACCTTATCAGTTCGGGATATACCTCGCCGAACTGGCCAACCTTGTAACAGTTCGGGGTACACCTCGCCAAACTGACCCGCCCTATACATACCTCTGAACTCAAGACTTCGCCTCACTCACCACTCTGCATCACCTTCTGGGCACCAAAACCAAACAAATCGTACCATGCCTGACACTGAGGAAGTTCGTACCCGAGGACGCCGCACCGGACTGACTTGGGATCTGACGCTTGACGGCCGCACTCTAAACGGCCACCTGACACCGCCATCTCCAGTTAGAGAGACGGTTAGGCAGTGACAGTTCTGTCCCAGCGGAAAGGGCGACGGCCGAATTGACAGATGCAAGGGTAATCATACCCGACCTGACAAGGGCCTCGAAGCGAGTGCGCGAATTGATTATAAGAACCCCCTGCCCACAACAAACAAGGTATGTGAACTTTGCCCTATCTGGTCTACACTTTGCCTTTGAGAGATTACTGACTTGAGCTTCGGAGTTATCACACCGGGTTCCCCCCGGAGCTCTCTTCTTTCCCGTTTCAGGCCCCCCGACGCTCCAGCTCAGAGGCGAGTTCGTTGACAGCTAAGACCGGCCGGATTGTGCTCCATCAGAATTCATAGAGACAAGAAACAATAATAGCACAATATTAGCAAATTCTTTACAGAATAAAGGATGAGTGAACTTTTAAAATCACAAGGGCTGCCCAACAACATGGAAGGATTGGATTCTAAAACATAACAAACAAATATTTCAAAAGATCTTAAAAACATAGGCAATTGACCACCAAAGTTGTTTTATCTTTTGGGTTCCACTAAAGATATTATAACTATAGGGCTTAATTTTAACTTTTCACCAACATGTTAACATTACTCTCCCACAAGTATGTTACTAAAAACTTTCTAACTTGCTTTTTGCTCATCATGTATAATTTGCATAGAAGCATGCAACTAAAGGATTGATCAAATAATTGCTAAATGACATTATATAAATTACAAAGGATGTAAACTTACCAAAATCGGCAGTGATTACCATGTCCTATGCATGTTCCAAGCCAAACACAATGATGATCAAACTGAAGAACGCATTTGTCACAATCATGACAATGCTTCGAGCGTGGAGGCTGCAAATATGTATTCAAAAAACAAAACATATTCAACACTTAGTTTTACTTATAAAAAAATACCTCTATCAGGCTTGTACAATGTACCTGCCAAGGCCACATTTTCAATGCAATCAATAAAACATATTCACACTTAGCTTAAAAAAATAAGGTAAAAGGCTTGGTTTTTAGCATTTAATTTGAGGCAAGTCTTTCTCCATGTTAGTAAAAAGAACAATTTTTCTAGGATAAGTCATAAAGAAATTAAACTAGTAGATAACTTAAAATCTCTTCCTCTAAGCTTAAGTCTTAAAACAATGCATGCTCAATTAAAACATTAAGAATTTAAAATATATCTTGTCAACCCTTAAAATTAGATTAGAAATATACTTAGCTGATCATTCTTTTTTTTATCTTTTTCGATCAATAATTCATAACCTTCATTTATAGATAATAATTAATTATAGGAGAAGGGGAGATAAAATCTCTTAACCCCCCACCTTTAGGCAAAGAAAAACATTAAGTCCCTAGTTGCCCCTTGTTTGGCTAACCCATCAGCAAAGGAGTTAGCACTTCTTTTCACCCAGTTCAGTTTGACTTCAATATCTTTAGCCAGCCACTTAAATTTCCTCTTCTCAATGTTGTAAATCCAAAAGCTCTCATTTTCTTCTTTTAGCCAGCCCACCACCAATTTGGAATCCCCCCTCTATAACCAATTTAGTGATGTTTAGCTCATTAGCCCTTCGAATTCCTTCTAGGACAGCTGAGATCTCAGCCCGGAGAGCATCACCCACTTCAACTGGCCTCAAAAACATAGCTAAATCCCTACCCTCCTCATTTCTAAAGACACCTCCAATACCTGGTGGACTTGGGATTACCAATGCTACTTCCGTCAAAATTTAATTTGAAGAAACCACTAGGGGGAGGAGTCCAAGAAAGTAGGGGGTGTCCTTAGCTGTAGATGAACTTGCAATTTCCTTCCAATCTCTAATCAGATCCGCCATTGTAAACTCTTTAAACAGGTTTGTTAAAGTTTGACCTGCCCTAGAATTTTTTATTGTTCGTTGACTGTAAAGTAAAGTAAAGTAGGAGAAGAAAGAAGAAGAGAGAAAGATGAGGAAAGAGAGAGGCTGGTTCGAATTAGAGAAAGATCTCTCTACCTAGATTCGGCCAGACCTGTTATTATATTATTAACTAAATGGAAAAGACTTAAGTGCCCTTCTTTAAGTAAGAAGCACTCGAACTAACATAACAGTACACATCAACCTTCTCAACAAGTACAAAGACAGAAATACCCCTTCACTAACACCACTAACACTCCCCCTCAAGCTGGTGAGTATATATCATATAGTCCCAGCTTGTTACATATGTAGTCCACTCTCCCCCGACTCAAACCTTTTGTAAACAAGTCTGCCCACTGGTTTCCCATATTAACATATGCAGTTTCTATTACCCCATTCAGCACATTCTCTCTCACAAAATGACAGTCAACTTCGATGTGCTTGGTTCTTTCATGAAACACTGAATTGGAAGAGATATGAACTGTTGCCTGATTGTCACAATAGAGCTTCATTGGAGTACTGATGTCATATCCTATCTCCTGTAGAAGGTTCCTCAGCCACACTAATTCACAAGCAGTATGTGCCATGGCCCTATATTCTACTTCTGCACTATTTCTTGCCACAACTGTTTGCTTCTTACTTTTCCACGTTACTAGGTTACCCCCCAGAAAGGTGCAATAGCTTGTGGTGGATCGTCTGTCAGACATAGAACCTGCCCAATCAGCATCGGTGTATCCTTCTACTACCAGTTTTCCACCACTCCTATACAGCAAACCACGACCAGGAGCTCCTTTCAGATACCTCACAATCCTTAGCACTGCATTCAAATGTGGGACCAAAGGTTTCTGCATGAACTGACTCACCACACTAACCGCAAATGAAATATCTAGCCGAGTAATGGTTAGATAGTTAAGTTTGCCTACAAGTCGTCGATATTTGCCAAGGTCTTCAAATACTTCACCTATTTCACTGCTCAACCTCGTATTTGTTTCCATAGGTGTCTCAGCCGGTTTAGTACCCAACAAACCTGTTTCTTCCAATAAATCGAGCACATATTTCCTCTGCACAAATTAATGCCATGCTTAGATCTTGCTACCTCTATGCCCAAAAAGTATTTCAACTTGCCAAGGTCCTTTGTCTGAAAGTGTTCATGTAGGAATGTCTTCAATCTGTCAATGCCCATTTTGTCATTCCCAGTCACAACCATATCATCCACATACACCACCAATATTATTTTGCCTGTTGAAGAGTCAAAACTGAAGACAGAGTGATCAACTTGGCACTGTTTCATACCAAACTTCTTGACCACCTCACTGAACCTACCAAACCATGCTCGAGGGGACTGTTTAAGTCCATAAATAGCCTTCTTAAGTCTGCATACCTTACCATCCTCCCTCTGAGCAACAAACCCTGGTGGTTGCTCCATATAGACCTCCTCGGCAAATCACCATGCAAAAAGGCATTTTTGATATCTAGCTGATGGAGAGGTCAATCATACATAGCTGCAAGAGAGATGGGGACACGAACTAACCCTATCTTAGCAACCGGGGAGAATGTCTCTGTGTAGTCAATGCCATAGGTTTGGGAGTACCCTTTGGCAACCAGCCGCGCCTTCAGGCGCTCAACACGACCATCTGGCAAGTACTTAACACTATACACCCACTTACAACCGACAGCCTGCTTCCCAGGAGGAAGAGCGGTGAGATCCCAAGTGTGATTATGATGCAGAGCAGAGAGCTCTTCTTCCATAGCACGGCACCACTCTGGAGAGGTAAGGGCTTCCTGGACATCCTTAGGAACAACCACGGAGGATAACAAAGAGATGAACTGGCGATGGGAGGCGGAGAGGTGGGTAAGTGAAACAAAATTGGAAATAGGGTGAAGGGTGCAAGTACGTTTACCTTTCCGGAAGGCAATAGGGAGATCTAGGTCGGAGGCTGGTGTCGGAGCCGGAGCTGGATCTGTCGACGGTGATGAAGCTGGAGGAGCTGCAGCCGGTACACGCGGGCGATGTGTATACACGTGACAGATGGGTGGACGGTCAACCGACGGTGGCACCGGAGGCAAGGACGTAGGCATGACTGGAACCAGAGGAGGTGGATCAGCCACAAGAAGAGGAAGAGGAGGTGGTGATGAGGAGGAAGCAGCAGCACCGGATCTGACAAAGAATGGAGTAGACTCGAAGAATGTAACATCAGCACATACCAAGGAACGATGAGAACTGGGATGATAACACTTGTACCCTTTCTGAGTTCGGGAATAGCCAAGGAAGATACATATCAGGGAACGTGCATCTAACTTGTCAATCCCGGGACCCAGATTATGAACGAAGCAAACACACCCAAATACCCGAGGAGGAAGCAGAAACAGAGACATGTTGGGGAATAAGACACTAAAAGGAGAACGACCATCAAGGATAGACGTGGGCATCCGATTAATTAAGAAACAAGAGGTGAGCATTGCATCACTCCAAAAGGTTTTGGGAACATTCATGTGGTGCATGAGGGAGCGTGTCGTTTCTACAAGATGACGGTTCTTTCTCTCAGCCTCCCCATTTTGTTGCGGAGTGTAAGTACATGAAGTTTGGTGTATAATGCCATGTTGGTCCAAATATTCTTGAAAAGATGAAGACAAGTATTCACGTCCATTATCAGAACGGAAAATTTTGATGTGAACGCCAAATTGATTGCGGATCTCAGCATAAAATTTCTGGAAGATGGCAAATAATTCACTTCTTTCTTTCATTAAATAGAGCCACGTCATTCTTGAACAGTCATCAACAAAAATAACAAAATATCGGTATCCATTATATGACATCACTTTATAAGGACCCCAAACATCTGAATGAATTAAAGAAAAAAGACTCGACACACGATTATCGACCCTAGAACGAAAGGGAACACGATGGTGTTTCCCAAATTGACACGACTCACAATCTAAAACAAAAAGTTGACTCAATGAAGGGACTAAGGACTGCAACACTTTCAACGAAGGGTGACTAAATCTACAATGCCACTAGAGAGGAGAAATGGATGACTGAAGGGCCATCGACGTTCGTCCACCACCATCAAGATAATACAGTCCACCGGCTTCATGCCCTCCACCAATCTTCATCCCCGTCTTGAGATCCTGAAAAACACACATAGAAGGGTAAAATGTGATGGAGCACTTAAGGGATTTGGTCAGCTTACTAACAGACATAAGATTAAATGGAAACTTAGGTACATATAAAACAAAGGATAGGGATACAGGGTCTAGGTCAACATTACCAACACCACAGATAGATGATGTGGAGCCATTAGCAAGGGTAACAGATTGTGATGTTGAGCAATGAGTGAGAGATGAAAACACACCTGGAGTTCCCGTCATGTGATCGGAGGCTCCAGAATCAATAATCCAGGGGTTGGGTGTGGATGCCAAACAAGCCATACCTGAGTGTGCAAAGGAAGTTGTGTTCTGCTGCAACTTGGATTGAACAAACCTCTCACACTCATCCCGATGAACACTCACCATCTCCTCGCCTGGGCCATCTAAGGGAGTAGAAGGCAACGGGTCAGCTGACCAGTTCTCCTGTCTAGAGCTGAAACTGGTGTCACTAGTCATGGCATGGTTGGCCCACGTCGAGGGAGGACCATGTAAGTCGTAGCAGTAGTTAATGGTATGTCCATCCAATCCACAATGAGTACACTTCCGTGGACCCGAGCCACGTCCTCTACCACGAGCTCCCCCTGAATCTCTGCCTCCAGTACGACCACCATCACGGGTATGTGTAGATCCACCACTACCACTTCTGCCAGGTTGGGCTCCTCGAGCCCCACTTCTGCCACCTCGACCTCTCGACACTGCAAATGTTGATTTATCGGAGACATTAGAATCCATAGATCCAATGGAAGCCCTCCGAAGACGGGCAAACACCTCCTCTAAAGATGGAAGAGCAGATCCCCCTAGTATCTGAGCTCGTACTGGTTCATACTCAGACTTCAGCCCCACCCCAGAAACCGTGTCACATCAAGCTGCTCTCGCTGTTGCTGTTGAACTTTGACATCAGAAGTGAGAGGATGATAGACATTTAACTCATTACGGATATTCCTCACACTGGCATAGTACTCCTCAAGGCTCTAACTTCCCTGTTGCAGTTTCTTAGCATGATCCCACACCTCTTTGGCTGTGTCAAGAAACATGAAATTCACATTGATTTTGGGTTCCATACTGTTCCACAGCCATGTAATGATCGGTGCATCTTCCTGTTCCCAGTCTTCATACTCTTGAGAATTAGCAGGGGGTTTCTCCTCTCTTATATGCTTCACTTTCTTCTTTGCCTTCAGAAAAACCTCTACAGACTTGGCCCAAGGAACATAATTCTCTCCATTCAATTTAATGGAGGTCATTTGGACATTCAGGTAGTCAATAGAGATCATGACACTAGGTTTACCATCACTGTTATCTGCCATTGCCGAACTCCTTATCACTGAATTCTGAGCACTGAATTATGAGCACTACACACTGCACACTACACACAGACACTTCACCGAAATCTACACACTGATTTCAGCAGTATTAAATGTTGAAAACCGCAACACCACAACCCCTACTCACCGAAGTCTACACACTGATTTCAGCGATATCAAATGCTGAAAACCACACTTGTAACACCACAAACCCTAATCCACAGTTATAGGGAGTTTCACCATTAAGTAGACACTATTGCCCTTTGATTCACACACAAACCAGAATAAACCCTAGCATAAACCCTAGCATACTGCAATCTGAAAACCCATCATGCAAACTGTACTACACCTCTCATGTATTCCATAACAGATAAAAAAAAAAAACTTTACCTCATTGCCTGAAGGCCAACCACACAAAGGGCTGAGACACCACTGCACCACACGTACCAGCCCTAACTAGGGCTTAGAAACCATAGCAACCAATCACCAACGACACAATCAGAGGCATAGGAACCTCCTAGGGAAGAGGGCGATCACTCCTTTTCAACCCTTTTCCCAGTCTCCAACTCACAGCTGAGAAACCCAAGAGAAAACGTAATTCGAATGCGCAAAAGACAGAATTCTAGCAAGTCTTATTTGTTGAACCTGGCTCTGAAACCATGTTAAAGTTTGACCTGCCCTAGAATTCTGTCTTGTTCGTTGACTGTAAAGTAAAGTAAAGTAGGAGAAGAAAGAAGAAGAGAGAAAGATGAGGAAAGAGACAAAGGTTGGTTCGAATTAGAGAAAGATCTCTCTACCTAGATTCGGCCAAACCTGTTATTATATTATTAACTAAATGGAAAAGACTTAAGTGCCCTTTTTTAAGTAAGAAGCACTCGAACTAACATAACAGTACACATCAAACTTCTCAACAAGTACAAAGACAGAAATACCCCTTCACTAACACCACTAACAAGGTTCACTGATTTCAGCCACTGCACCACTCTGAGGATCACCTCTAGAAGGTCTTGCGGACTTCTTTCTTTATCTGAAAAGACTCTTCCATTCCTTTCCTCCCAAATTGTCCAAAAGACAGCAACCCTTAAACATCTCCGCATTACTCTTCCTCTCTTCTTTGGCCAACTAAACAAGGTATGGGCAAAAGGAGTTTGTACATCTGACAGGGGAGACCACCTGCACCCAAACAAAGAGAAACACCACTCCCAAATATAATTAGTAATAGAGCAAAAAATCTGTAAGTGGTAACCAGTCTCACCCGTAGCCTTGCAGAGAACATACCAGTGAGGAGATAAATAACAATTAGGTCTCTTTCTCTGAAGAAAATCATAGTGTTGAATCTTTCCAAGAAAGCTTCCCCACAAAAACTCCCTACCCTTGGTGGAATAGGTTTACACCAGACTTCCTTAACTGGAAAAATCTGCCCTAGTGGATCAAATGATTGAATTAAACCTTTGAAATAGGAAGCACATGAAAAGACCCCATAGGCCGACAGAGTCCAGACCCTATTGTCATATTTAGTGGAATCTAATAATAACCCCCCCAAGAATGTTTAGGAGAGACAAGGAACTACTCAGTTCTGAATCCCTAATAGCTCTTCTCAGTCCCAAATTCCACCTGCACCCTGAATTTGCTTGTGAAGGTACCAGAATGTTGGAGATAGGCTGATTTTTCAAATTAGATAAAGCAAAAAAGGATGGTAATTGATCCTTCAAGGGGGAGTCCCAATCCAGACTTGTTCCAAAATTTAATATGGTTAACAAAATGTAGATCGTACCTGATTCAAGGTAGAAACAGAGGCAAAGAAGCATGGATAGCTTGAAGGAAGGTGAAATCCATCATACGGATGGACGAACCATGCCAGATGGTTGGGCGAAATTTCAAAAATTTTCTTTCAACCTTCCAAGAATCGTATTCCATGATTTAGAAAAACTGCATTTTTCAAGGATCATTCTTGCACCGAAAACGGACCAGATCTGAAACCAAACTAGAGGGAGAAGTATACCCAATACGAATTCCACAAATGTAGCTCCCAAAGTGGTAGTTCATGCCCAAACTGAAACCCAAAACCAGCCTCCACTGAAGATGGCACAGCTTTGAATGGAGTCGGTTCAGCAATGCAGTTTTTAGCAAAATTGCAATCCAACTCTTTGGATCATACAAAGGAGGTGAGCACGAATTATCTCTGATATTTTCTTGCAAAAATTAGAAACTAAACTGATCAAGATCAGTCACCAAAGGGGAGAACGAATTAGGGTTTCTAGGTAGCAAGAGCAGAGAGAGAGAACTGAAAGCTATTGATCTGGAGCAATTCACCTCCTCTCTTTTTATAAGCCTTAAGGAGCACCGCTCTTAATCGAATTAGGAGGTTCCTAATCCAAATCTTTATTTGGATTTGAACTCTATCAATGGATAAGACTTATCATCTTATGAGGATGGGTGCTCCAGACCCATATCCGCCCATGTCACAGCAATCATGTGATATCTTGATTAATCCAATTAATTATGGGCTTTAGGCCCATTAAGCAAGTGTCTCACGTCCCTAGGTAGTTGCTGGCCCATTTAGATTCAATTTGTATGGTGTAGGACCTCAACAATAACCTTAAATAAGCCCACATGGGTTCGGCCCAACCTCTCAGAAGAGGCCTGGCCAAATTTAGTGAACCCCTAAGTCTATCAGTATGGGCTCTTAATGGGCCCAACATTTACAGTTAAATGATCCTTGAGTCCAACCATCCTATGAAGGCTCAAGGACAATGGGCTTAAGTAAGGTATAGCCCATCGGGTAAACAGCCCTTACTGGTCTCTTACACTTAAATCTCTCAATCCACGATGATCAAACACTACCCGACAGGGAAGGACCTCTCCCATGACTACAAGGTGTAGTGTTGCACTCTCTGCTCGGATGGGTCCCAGGAATTAAAACCTTTTGCAAATCCTTTTCTTAAAACATAATATATATATATATATATTATCATATAAATATATTTTGCAAAACAAATCTCAAACATAGTTGAAATCGACTACCAGCAGTTTTGATTTCCATCAGAGAGAGTGCAGTCCTGATCATTCACTTTGTCCAACAAAGGGGTTGATCTTATAACTATGATCACCCACTCGAGTGAATTCTCAGACTGCTCCGACATACCCAGGTTTTGACCCCCAAAGGATCTCACTGATTGGCATATCAAAGACAGTCCGATCCGACAAGTGCAGTACCATAATCAAGTTTAAGGGTTATGTGTAACTTTCTAGTTTTGCCCATCAGTCTCCAAGGTCCAGGGCATAATTGGAAAAAGGTTCGGGCTCAGTGCTTCAAACAAATACACATTACATGTGCTTTGGGTCCAACCCTAACAGCTGAGACAAGCGGCCCCAACTTCTTTAGCAGCACATTAGTGCCGGCCTTGGCAGGATAAACTACCCAAGCCTATCCAACGGCTGAGAACATTCTAAATTAACACGAGTCTCATAAGTGTCCAATTTAAGGGGTAATTACACAGAAACACACCAATCATAACATGAAATAATTATGTACTTTTATTCATTTACAATAAATGTATATGTACATCAACCTGATTGGAGCTAAGGGCATACACTGTCTAACATAGCTTTCCAAGGAGAAGTTCTTGTAGTCCTAACCGACATTCCAACATCCCAACCATTACCAGCAAGCCCATGAATACTTGTCACAATCTTTGCCCACAACTTCTCTTTTTCTAAGGGGAACCTTCATAGCCACTTTCCCAATAACGCCATGTTCCTCTTCTAAATATTCCCTAGACCTAGACCTCCACACTCCTTGCTTCTACTAACCAGTTCCCACCTAACCCTATGGTCCTTCCTCTCATCTCCTGGGTCCCACAAAAAGTCTCTCATTAACTTCTCCAATCCCCGAGATATCTTTTCTAGCACTTTAAAAATTGACATAAAATAGATTGGCAGATTAGTTAACGTGGACTTAATCAAAGTAACTCTTCCCCCAAGAGACAAATAATTTATCTTCCAAGAAGCTAGCCTCTTCTCAGACCTCTCTACCACTACGTCCCTTACCTGATCATTCTATCCCAATTAAAACTTCTAACATTACCTAGTGTTTTAAATGTGCAAGGCTCAAACATAAGTGCAAGGGGCATTTTGTGCCCAAGGTGCAAGGTGAGCATGCGCCTTTTCGAAGCAAGGTATAAAAACGCCAAAAATTCAATATTAAATGCAAAAATTAAAAACATATATATTAAACAAAATATTGGTTAAAAATATTAACTTAAAGTTTAAAAAATTACTATCTCAAACTAAAATACATAAACATAATATATAAGACATTCAAAATGAAAATGTAAAAATAAAATCAAGCATAACATATAAAACATATTCAAGCACATAAAACTTCAATGACTTTATTATTTTTAATTGCATTGCTTCAAATGGTTAATGTGATATTAACATTTTGCATTCCTAATTCTATGAACCACCTTTGTATCAAGCCCAACCAAGTCCAAGTTAGGGTCTTAAATTCTTAATCCTTACAAAAAAATGATTTTATAATTTTCATTGTCTTTTAGAAATATCTTTTATTAGAATGAATGAATGAACATTAACAAATAGGGGGTTCTCAAAGCTTCACAAGGCACACCGAGTGCACGCCTAGGTGCACTAGGCACGCACCTCTTGAAAATGCTAACCCTAGGGCCTAGAGGTGAATACCTTAAATGTGCCTTGCATGTGTGCCTAGGCGCATCTAAGGTGAGCTTTTTAAATCCATGCATTGAGAGATGCAGCACAACATATACTGAATTCAAGGTAAGAAGAATAAGGCATCATATAGCACTGACCTCTATAACATTACAATAAGTGCATGTCCAACTTCTGCAAAACCAAGAGGAAGCAGTTAGTCTTAGAAATCATAATACCACACCTTTTCTTATGAGGAACATCCCACTTTTTTTTCAAGCAAATTTAGCATTTTTATATAGTTTTGTGCATGAAATATTACATGAGCATGGGGAAAATCAATCATTTCCAAAGAAAGACAAAGTCATACATACAGAATGCTCCAGTTCAAGCCTATGCTCCTTGAAGCCAGAATAATCATGCCAAAGATCATCAGATGGTATAATCTCCCCCTGGATCCATGACATGAGGACCTATAGATAAAATAGAGACTCCAAATTATGTAGATCCCATGTTAGGAGTCTGTTAATTATCAAATATCTGACACTTTTTCTTTGGGGTAAGAAACAGGTAATTACCGCTTAAAAGGGAGTTATTGAAGTTGGATTATTAACCCAGGTATGCCTCTTAAACCTCATACTTTTGCTGAAATTTTCCCATAGGCTGATCTTAGGACCTATTCACCCTTTGTTTAACTCATGATGTGTTTCTATTATCATGAACTTTGGCTACTATTCTTTTAGCCATCCCACTACCACCTTGGAGTCCACTTCCACCAATGTATTCCTGAAATTAAGGGTTTTCCCAGTCACAACCCCTATTCCTATAGAACAGCTAGCAATTCAGCTCTTCTTGAATTCCCAACTTCTATTAGTCCTGAGAAGATGGCGAGAACTGCTCTATAGCAGTTTCCAAACACTACTACTATACCCAAGTTCCCTAAGTTGCCAATGCTATATCCATCAAAGTTTAGTTTAATTTTGTTAAGGCACACCGAGTGCACGCCTAGGTGCACTAGGCACGCACCTCTTGAAAATGCTAACCCTAGGGCCTAGAGGTGAATACCTTAAATGTACCTTGCATGTGTGCCTAGGCGCATCTAAGGTGAGCTTTTTAAATCCATGCATTGAGAGATGCAGCACAACATATACTGAATTCAAGGTAAGAAGAATAAGGCATCATATAGCACTGACCTCTATAACATTACAATAAGTGCATGTCCAACTTCTGCAAAACCAAGAGGAAGCAGTTAGTCTTAGAAATCATAATACCACACCTTTTCTTATGAGGAACATCCCACTTTTTTTTCAAGCAAATTAACATTTTTATATAGTTTTGTGCATGAAATATTACATGAGCATGGGAAAAATCAATCATTTCCAAAGAAAGACAAAGTCATACATACAGAATGCTCCAGTTCAAGCCTATGCTCCTTGAAGCCAGAATAATCATGCCAAAGATCATCAGATGGTATAATCTCCCCCTGGATCCATGACATGAGGACCTATAGATAAAATAGAGACTCCAAATTATGTAGATCCCATGTTAGGAGTCTGTTAATTATCAAATATCTGACACTTTTTCTTTGGGGTAAGAAACAGGTAATTGCCGCTTAAAAGGGAGTTATTGAAGTTGGATTATTAACCCAGGTATGCCTCTTAAACCTCATACTTTTGCTGAAATTTTCCCATAGGCTGATCTTAGGACCTATTCACCCTTTGTTTAACTCATGATGTGTTTCTATTATCATGAACTTTGGCTACTATTCTTTTAGCCATCCCACTACCACCTTGGAGTCCACTTCCACCAATGTATTCCTGAAATTAAGGGTTTTCCCAGTCACAACCCCTATTCCTATAGAACAGCTAGCAATTCAGCTCTTCTTGAATTCCCAACTTCTATTGGTCCTGAGAAGATGGCGAGAACTGCTCTATAGCAGTTTCCAAACACTACTACTATACCCAAGTTCCCTAAGTTGCCAATGCTATATCCATCAAAGTTTAGTTTAATTTTGTTAAGGCACACCGAGTGCACGCCTAGGTGCACTAGGCACGCACCTCTTGAAAATGCTAATCCTAGGGCCTAGAGGTGAATACCTTAAATGTGCCTTGCATGTGTGCCTAGGCGCATCTAAGGTGAGCTTTTTAAATCCATGCATTGAGAGATGCAGCACAACATATACTGAATTCAAGGTAAGAAGAATAAGGCATCATATAGCACTGACCTCTATAACATTACAATAAGTGCATGTCCAACTTCTGCAAAACCAAGAGGAAGCAGTTAGTCTTAGAAATCATAATACCACACCTTTTCTTATGAGGAACATCCCACTTTTTTTTCAAGCAAATTAACATTTTTATATAGTTTTGTGCATGAAATATTACATGAGCATGGGGAAAATCAATCATTTCCAAAGAAAGACAAAGTCATACATACAGAATGCTCCAGTTCAAGCCTATGCTCCTTGAAGCCAGAATAATCATGCCAAAGATCATCAGATGGTATAATCTCCCCCTGGATCCATGACATGAGGACCTATAGATAAAATAGAGACTCCAAATTATGTAGATCCCATGTTAGGAGTCTGTTAATTATCAAATATCTGACACTTTTTCTTTGGGGTAAGAAACAGGTAATTACCGCTTAAAAGGGAGTTATTGAAGTTGGATTATTAACCCAGGTATGCCTCTTAAACCTCATACTTTTGCTGAAATTTTCCCATAGGCTGATCTTAGGACCTATTCACCCTTTGTTTAACTCATGATGTGTTTCTATTATCATGAACTTTGGCTACTATTCTTTTAGCCATCCCACTACCACCTTGGAGTCCACTTCCACCAATGTATTCCTGAAATTAAGGGTTTTCCCAGTCACAACCCCTATTCCTATAGAACAGCTAGCAATTCAGCTCTTCTTGAATTCCCAACTTCTATTGGTCCTGAGAAGATGGCGAGAACTGCTCTATAGCAGTTTCCAAACACTACTACTATACCCAAGTCCCCTAAGTTGCCAATGCTATATCCATCAAAGTTTAGTTTAATTTTGTTAAGGCACACCGAGTGCATGCCTAGGTGCACTAGGCATGCACCTCTTGAAAATGCTAACCCTAGGGCCTAGAGGTGAATACCTTAAATGTGCCTTGCATGTGTGCCTAGGCGCATCTAAGGTGAGCTTTTTAAATCCATGCATTGAGAGATGCAGCACAACATATACTGAATTCAAGGTAAGAAGAATAAGGCATCATATAGCACTGACCTCTATAACATTACAATAAGTGCATGTCCAACTTCTGCAAAACCAAGAGGAAGCAGTTAGTCTTAGAAATCATAATACCACACCTTTTCTTATGAGGAACATCCCACTTTTTTTTCAAGCAAATTAACATTTTTATATAGTTTTGTGCATGAAATATTACATGAGCATGGGGAAAATCAATCATTTCCAAAGAAAGACAAAGTCATACATACAGAATGCTCCAGTTCAAGCCTATACTCCTTGAAGCCAGAATAATCATGCCAAAGATCATCAGATGGTATAATCTCCCCCTGGATCCATGACATGAGGACCTATAGATAAAATAGAGACTCCAAATTATGTAGATCCCATGTTAGGAGTCTGTTAATTATCAAATATCTGACACTTTTTCTTTGGGGTAAGAAACAGGTAATTACCGCTTAAAAGGGAGTTATTGAAGTTGGATTATTAACCCAGGTATGCCTCTTAAACCTCATACTTTTGCTGAAATTTTCCCATAGGCTGATCTTAGGACCTATTCACCCTTTGTTTAACTCATGATGTGTTTCTATTATCATGAACTTTGGCTACTATTCTTTTAGCCATCCCACTACCACCTTGGAGTCCACTTCCACCAATGTATTCCTGAAATTAAGGGTTTTCCCAGTCACAACCCCTATTCCTATAGAACAGCTAGCAATTCAGCTCTTCTTGAATTCCCAACTTCTATTGGTCCTGAGAAGATGGCGAGAACTGCTCTATAGCAGTTTCCAAACACTACTACTATACCCAAGTTCCCTAAGTTGCCAATGCTATATCCATCAAAGTTTAGCTTAATTTTGTTGAATTCTGGTGGATACCAATCCATGAAACTCTACAAGCATTCCTTGTTTATTATTATTTTAAGCTCAAATCTTGCAAGCATAACCTTTTTATTGGTAATTGAAAACTAATATTAATAATGGGGACAGATATGATATTTGTCCAAAAGGCAATACAGGGTCCAAAAGGAAAAAAAAAAGACCTCATAATAGTGTTTTAAAAATGCAAGGGGAATTTTGTGCTTGAGGTGTAAGGATCAAGACAAGGTGCTTGCCATTTTGAAGCAAGGCACAAAATTTTAAATTTTTCAAAAAATGCAAAAGAAAAAAAAAACAAAATAAATCGAAAAGGGTTAACTATGATGCCAAAAAGGCATGATACTAGAAAAACTAATAACCAATCAATCAGCATCATAAAAGTGGTAACCAATCAGGTGGATTTTCATCAAAATTCACGGCAGGTTTTGATTGGTCAAAGCCTTATTATTAATTACAAAATGCATACTTAAATCATAAACTAAATGCTTTCAAAAGCCTATTAGCTCAAATTAAAATACATAAATATAACAAATAAAACAAATTTAAGTATGTGAAACTTTAAATCTATTTTTTTTTCTTTCCCAATCAAATTACTTCAAATAGATAATGTGATGTTAAACATCTTGCATTAAATTACCCTTATTGCTTACATGGCAAAATAATAAAAGAAAAAACTAATAACATAAGGCCAAAATAAGCTATCAACTAACAAACTGAAATAACTAACATAACTAACCATCTACTACTATCATACGAACGCAGTGGGGACCACATCAATGGGGTCCACATCAGTGTTCTCTATACTCCCCCTCAAGTTGAGAATAGATATTTGTCATTCCCAACTTGCATAGGCCTGCCTCTAACTTCTTCCTTAAAACAACATTGGTGAGAAGATTTGCAAGCTGCATGTCGGAGGTGATATACGGAAGACATACTTCTTGAGATGAAACCCTTTCTCTGATAAAATGCCGGTTCACTTCAATATGCTTAGTTATGTCGTGTTGTACCGGATTATGGGCTATATTAATAACAGCCTGATTATCACTGTACAGCATTAAGGGCTTCTCATAAGCAATACCCAACTTCTCAAATAGTGATCTCAACCATAGAATTTCAGCCACACCATTTGCCATGGACCTATATTCAGCTTTAGCACTAGAACGAGAAACAACATTTTGTTTCTTACTCCTCCAAGAGACAAGATTACCTCCTACAAAAGCACAATATCCAAAGGTAGATCTTTTAACATCAACACACCCTGCCCAATCAGCATCTGTGTAAACTTCTATCTTCATGTGATCACTATTCTTGAATAAAACACCTCTGCCTGGGCACCTCTTCAAATATGTCAATATCCTCTCAACTGCAAGTAGGTGAGTAGTTCTAGGAAAGTGCATATACTAACAACACTGACTGCATAACTGATGTCCGGTCGTGTGAAACAAAGATAGAGAAGTTTTCCAACTAACCGTTGGAACATAGCTTTATCTTCAAGAGGCTCTCCACCCTCTACACTAATCTTGTGGCTCTATTCAATAAGTGTATTAGCAGGCTTAATACCCAACTTTTCAGTTTCTTCCAATAAGTCAAGAATATACTTTCTTTGAGAAACAAAAATCCCATGCTTAGACCTAGCTACCTCAATACCCAAGAAGTATCGTAGCTCTCCCAGATCTTTTACCTCAAACTCTTGATGAATGAGTTGCTTAAGAGACTCAATCTCATTGTTATCACTCCCTGTCACTACAATATCATCCACATATACAGCAAGCAAGGTTAAGGAAGAATCAACTTTCTTAATAAACAAGGTGTAGTCTGACTAGGCTTGCACATAAACGAACTTTTCAAGGACTTGTCTGAATCTATCAAACCAAGCTCTGGGAGACTGTTTTAGTCCATACGAGGCTTTGTTCAGCCAGCAAACCTTCTTTCCTATTTCTACACCATAAAATCTAGGAGGCAACTGCATGTAAACCTCTTCCTGAAAGTCTCCGTTGAGGAAGGCATTTTTAACATCCATCTAAAACAAAGGCCAAGAGTAAATGGCTACAAGAGATAATAAAACTCTGATAGTGGTCATCTTTGCTACTAGTGCAAAAGTCTCCAAGTAATCGATACCATATGTCTGAGTAAATCCCTTTGCAAATAATTGGGCCTTATACCTTTCAATGGAACCATCAGCATTATGTTTCACAGTAAACGCCCATCTATATCCAACTGATTTCTTCCCTTTGGGCTGATCAACTATCTCCCATGTACTGTTTCTGATAAGGGCATCCATTTCTACTTTCATTGCATCCTTCCACTTAGGAACTGGCAAGGCTTCCTGCACTGTTCTAGGAATGGGAATATCAGCAATGAATGCAAGAAAGGACTTGTAAGAGGGGAACAGATGATCATAGAACAAGAACTGGGAAATGCAGTGAGTTGTGGATGTGGTGCAACGGCATTTACCTTTACGGACTACAATGGGGAGGTCAAAGTCATCCAATGAAGGTGAGGGCTCAACAGTGGAAGGTATCTCATCTGTAATATCTGATAAAGGAACTATGGTACCTGGATCTGGATCCACAGAAGGAACTGGGGTTGGCCTGGACTATTAATGACCAAAATCAACCTGCCTCCACCGTCTGTAATAGACTCTCAAATCCCAACACTTTTGACAACCCTCCCCATTATATCCCTCTTCACTCAATGGAACAGGTAAAGGAACTTCTGATGAGTTAATCCCAACCTCACTACTCTCCTCCTGAGGAGAAACCCTAGGATAATAGGGTACATCCTCAAAGAAAGTGACATCCATAGAGACAAATCTCCTCCTAGAAATGGGTTCATAACAGCAATATCCCTTTTGAGTTTGTGCATAACCAAGGAAAATACATTTTGAGGCCTTAGGATCAAATTTGGAACGATGAGGGCCAAGAATCTGAACAAAGCAAATACAACCAAACGTTTTAAGGGGAACGGTAAACAATTCTTTATTGGGATATAAAAAGGTAAATGGAGGTTTCATGTCAAGAGCCTGTGAAGGAATTCGATTAATGAGATATATTGTTGTAAGAATAGCATCCCCCCATAAACTTATAGGCACATTGGAGTTAAATATAATGCTTCTATCCACCTCCAATATGTGTTTATTCTTTCTCTCAGCAACCCCATTCTGCTGTGGTGTATGAGGACAAGTACTCTTATGGATAATCCCATGGTCAAGCAAATAAGAGGCTAATGGTTTTTCATAGTATTCTTTTGCATTATCGGATCTAAAAATTTTAATTTTGACCCCAAACAGGGTTAAAATCATCTAATGGAAGATCCAGGTCAATGCAAGAACCTCATCTCGAAAATGCATAAGGTAAACCCAAGAAAAACGGGTATAATCATCAACAAACAGCAAGAAATATCTGTACCCCCCCCCCCATTAGTAGTGATATGATAAGGTCCCCAGAATCAATATGCACAATTTCAAAAGGAATATTACTTCTTTTATTACTCAATGAATAAGTTGTTCTATAGTGCTTTGCAAGCTCACAACTTTCACATCTCAAACTAGACATCTGAACAGACTCAAACAAACTCTTCAAAGACCGAAAAGATAAATAACCCAACCGATTATGCCAAGGCATAACCTGACCAACAGACTGAGAAACAAAAGAACTCCTAGTTTCATTATCTTCCCAATGAGAATTCCCACCAAGCAAATAGATCCCATTCGTCTTACGGCCAGTCCCAATCACCTTCCTTGTCTCCAAATCCTAAAAAACACATCGATCGAGGAAAAAAATCACTGAACAATTCTGGTTTTTAGTAATGCTACTAACTGAAAGCAAATTAATACTAAGTTTAGGAACATGCAAAATTGAAGACAAAGAAATGGCATTAGACAACTTAATGTCTCCCTTGCTAGAAATGGAAACAAGGGAACCATCAGCAATAGATACTTTGTCTCTGCCAGAAGATAAGTGGTAGGTAGTAAACAGTTAGGGCAAGTCAGTCATATGGTCAGATGCACCTGAGTATATTACCCAACAATGTTTAGTGTTACTTGGAGCTAAAGCACAATAAGTTGAGGCCTGAGTACCTGAATGAGCAAAAGCTGAGGTGGGAGGAGCTGATGGCGGCTGAGGTGATGGAGATGAATTACCAACTTCACTTTCCAACTGAGTTAGAGCAGCCCGGACAGCAGCTAGGGTGTCTAGTGGTGTGCCTCTTGTGCCCGATGAGGTTGCACAATCAGTATTAACAGCCATATTAACATTACCTTTTTGTTCCTAAGTTTTGCTAGAACTAGATGAGGATGCAACTTCCAACAGGTGTCTTTAGTATGTTTAGGTTTCTTGCAATGTTCAAATACTAGGTCCCTCTTGTGATCTTGTCTTCCTTCTTCATATCCCTCTCCTTATTACCCCTAGACTTAGGTTTAATTGATGCCAAGGCTGATTCGAAGGGCCGACGCTACAACATAACATTCCTAGGCTTGTGATAGGGTCACATTGTCTCTTGTCAGTAGTTGTTTCACAATATCATATTCAGAATTCAGACCAATTAGGAACTCAAAAACCCTATTAGTTTCAACCTACTTTCTGTAAGTCTATGCATCCTTCTGACTTTCCCACTCAATTGTTTCTAGGTGGTCAATTTCATGCCACAAGGATTTCAAGGTTGAGAAGTAAACCGAGACTGGTTTCTCTCCTTACTTAAGATTATTAACCTCACATTTCATCTCATAAGCCCTAGCAACATTAAGGGGTTTGGAGTAAGTCTCTTTCATGACATCCCATATTTCCTTAGTTGTTTTTGCCCACAAATAGTTTCAATTGATATGCGGCTGCATAGAGTTGCACAGCCATGCCATCACCAAATAGTTCTCTCGAACCCATTTGGCATAGGTTGGGTCCTCCTTAGTTGATTCCTTCACATCCCCCAACAAATAGTTCAATTTTCCTCTACCCAATGGCCATCATGGCTGATTGGGCTCATTCAAAGTAGTTTGATCCATCAAACTTAACAGTTGTAATCTAAAAAGTGTTCTCAGACATGTTACCAAAACCACCAGCCCCCAAAACACCTTCCCCTTGGTTCTTAAACTCCATTCTTGGTTAAGAGTTAATTAAAAAACACTTTTTTAATCACTGTAATAGGAGAAATTGTACCCAGAAACTGATAACAACCGACCTAAGAGGATGATTTAGATTCGGCAACTACCCAGAAACAATGAACAGCTCTACTGGATCTTCTAGAGAGCAAAAACAAACTCAAATTGAATGAAGCAAGTCCAACTACTAACCCGGAATCAAAAACAGACTTGGATTTTAGGGTTTTCTCTTAAAACCCTAAAAAAATGGTGAAAAGAGGAGATTTTCCAGCTGCACCTCTCAAAATAAACAAAGATGATCTTTTTAATATCGATCTCAAGGAAAATAACTTACTTCATGAAAAAATTCTGGCCGCCACCTTCTAACTGATGCAAAACCCTAATCTTGAGGATTCGAACCTTCTTCTAATTCTTCCTAGTCACTGGAACTCTCCAAGGCTCTACATTCTCCTTAGTAGCAGCTGCACACTGCCAGTAATCTCCAAGTTCACTTTTTCTACTGAAAACTTCCAAACCTAGGAAATTCTCATGTAGTTGGCCTGATTAGACTAGCATAAGAACTCCTAGGTTGGCTCTGATACCAAGTAGTCGAACAAGACTACAATCTGTCTTAGGTTTTAATGAGAAAAACAAATAAAGATTGAAGAGAAGAAGAGGAGAGGAGAAGAACTCGAAGAGAGAATTCAGAAAATAGAGAGAGTGTGACTTGCAATAGCCGCCCCACTCTGATAATTTATATTCATATTCGAATAACTGTAAAAGGGTTGAATTACCCATACTGTTTACATGGCAAAATAGTAAAAGAAAAACTAATAACATAAGGCTAAATTAAACTACCAACTAACAAATTGAAATAACTAACTGTCTACTATTGTCATACGAACACAGTGGGGACCACATCAATGGGGTCCACATCAGTGTTCTCTACATTCCACAAGCTTCTTTTGTACCAAACCCTTGAGTTAAGCCCAAGCAAGTCCATGCTAGATTCTTAAATTTTCAATGGATGAACAAATTAACAAATAGGGGGTTCTCAAAGCACTAACGAGTGAGAAAAGCGAGCAGACCCCCCCCCCCTATTTGCCGATGTTGTTCATTCATCCTTCTTAATACAAGACATTTTTTTTATAAAGATAAGGAACTATAACTAAACTTACAAAACCAATCTTTTGAGCATGGATTAAAAATTTAGGATCCTAGAATGGACTTGTTTAGGCTTGCCACAAGGGGCTTGGTCAATGGTCCTAAAGCTCCAAGCCTGGCCTAACCATATTAGAAAAAAGCACAAATTTTAACTAAGATGCACACTTGGGATGAGGTGCAAGGCACACTGAGCATGCCCCTTGCAAAAGACCTGCACCTAGGCCTGGGCAATGCATAAGCCTTGAAATGCACCTCACTTGTGTGCCTAGGCACACCTTTGGAACCACTACCTCATAAGTTGTCAAATGACCACCAATAGGTGTCATCATACCAGCACTAATGCATCAAGTCCCATCAGAACTCCAAAGTTAAATGTGCTTGGGTGAGAATAGTACAATGGGTGACCTCCTTGGAAGCAGGGATTTAAGGTGATGGGACTATGTTTATATGTACATTACTTGTATCTCATCTTGTAATTTCTCCTTGGCAGTACAAAAACTCCACATATGTATTGCAACATCTGTAGCGATTGAACTGTGAATCCAAGAAACCACTTTTGCATAGTTGACCCTCCATGTTTGTAATTTTTCAGCTTCACTACTATCCAGCTTCTCATTTGTACCATCAACTAGACCCAAGAGTCCCTTCCCTTCCACAAAATTGGAAGTGATATTTCCGTAGTGCATAATTTGTTCCGTTGAACTTGACAGGTAAGAAATCTGATTTTGCCATAGTGTGTAATTTGTTCTATCAAACTTGACAAATGACAAAAGAGCAAGGAACAGCTGATAATCAAGTACAATAATGATTCTAGGCCCAGAAAAGGTAGAAAACTCAATCTGATTTGAATATTGTAGAAAACTCAATCTGCCAAGCTAAGAAAGGGATCAAAACCCTTCAAAACAAATTCAAATCACCACAAGACTTAAGGGTAAGAGAAATCAGCCTAGGGTGACACAAAGTCTCTAGTTTCAGCCCTAGAAGTTCATCCAAATAGGAAAAAATGCAAGATTACTAGACCAGGGGCATCCTTTTCTAGCAAAAAGCGACTCTTCTTGTTCAGACCAGAACTCCTTTAGTAAAAACCCAATCTCCATGAGATTTTACAGGTATAACAATGAGGTTAAGGTGACCCAAGATGCAAAATCTCAGCTTCAATAGATAAGGCGATCAAGAGAGAGAGCAAGAACACTGATTCAAAGGGTGTTTTTTCCCAAAAAATGAAAAAATGCAGTTCACCTTGTACTGATTGAAACAATCACAAAGAGAACCCTTCATCAACTCCAACGGGTCGATTTGAAGACCCTAATCACAGTCTTAACAACCAAGAATGAAAGTTGTGTTCACAGGAATTGAGATCAAATTTGCTCTGATACCATGTTAAAGCAGTTCAAGCAACAGTGATTTGAATCGGGTGTTTGTATTCATCCGCCCAGAAAAAGACAAATCATATTAACACTAAATAGTGTGAAAGGACAACATGTCCCTCACAAACAAAAGAAAATGCAAATACAAGCAAGGAAAAATGGGAATTTACAACAAGATGCAATATAGGCAATGTACAATATTAACATGGCCCCATCAACCTATGCAGTTCAGATTGTCAATTAGTTTGTCTCTGCCCCGCAGAAGCCTCATATGTCAGCAGTTCATCGGATTATTCGTTATGCTCAGGGTACCCTGTCTCATGGCCTCTTCTTTTCTTCATCATACTCATTCACTCTTAAGGCCTATGTTGATGCTAATTGAGCTGGGTACCCTGCAATGTCCTCAGCCTATAGTGAATTGGTGTGGCTTTGTGCTCTCTTGCATAACATTAGTCTTTCTCATAGACCTATACCCTTCCTCGTGTGTCTTCTGGTTTTCAACTAGCAGATCTCTTTACCAAAGCTCTGACACGTGCTCACCATCAATTTCTCAGTGACAAACTGATGCTTATTTCCCAGCATCAGTTTGAAGGGGGTGAAGAGATATAGGGTGCTGGGACCATATTTATAATTATAGTGTACATTGTTTGTATCTCATCTTGCGGTAGTTTCCCCTTTTTCCTTGCTTGTAATTGTATTTTCTTTTGTTTGTGAGGGACATAATTGTCCTTTCATGATATTTGGAGTTAATATTATTTGTTCTTTTCTGGGTGGGTGAATACACACACCCGATTCAAATCAGTGTCACTTGAAATGCTCTAACAGCATGCTCAAAAATAAATAATGTCACTATATCATACCACCTAGGAAAACGGGGACCCCAATACAACAACTCAGAGCTACTAACAGTTAACACCATGCCTAGTCAAACCATCTACCATCAAATTAGCCATCTCTAGAATCCAGCTAAACGAGATGTTCATTTTGGAAACCAAGGATCCATTCCCTATGATGGACCAGCAGAGGACTGGGAAATTCCTCTTACAACAACTTGGGTATCCTCCAGCTCCAACCAATCCACTAGCAAAAATTACATCAATCTGAAGCCCTATAGAAAATAAAAGTACTAGAATCTTAGCCTAAATACAATAACCCAAGTAGAATATAAACTCCAATCATCTGGATTGCCTAGGGAGCATCTATTGAAGTTAAACTTGAGACATTAAGCAAAGAGGGGGCATCCAAGCAAGATACTCTGCTAAAAAACCTCTATGAGTAAGGCAAGCAAAGAATTGCTAACAAAATGCTAAAAAAAAACTATGAGAACTCTTCTCTACTCTGTTAGCAATGGTATCATTCTAAAGAGGTCTCTGATGCCAAAGAGTGAATACATGTCACTATGGACAGGACGAACAAAACATTGAAGAATGCCGGGATCTGAGAAGGAAATTCATACATGAATGAAAAAAAAAAATGCTTGCAAATGTATTACCAAGTATCATCAGGTTGCATGAAGCACAAAAATGTTTTGCCTACCTCACAGAAGATCCAGGAGGATACATGTCCATCACTAGCTTTGCCCATGATATAGTATCATTGCCTAGAATAACTTTTCCTGACTGGGTATCTTCTACAGGGATAATCAAGCTTCCATTTTGGCTTGAGGCTGATTGTCTTTGCTTGATCATCATAAACAAAGTAAACCAATAGGTAAGTTACAACAATTAATTATACACACACACACACACACATATTAACATGACATCAATTATCAAACTATACAAGTTAAAATAAATGGTAATCAGCTCTTACTTTGATGTCATGGATGCCTTCCTGGATATAGTATGTGACTCATTAACAGCCCTCATGGCATCAATTACATAGCTAAAAATAGACAAAGATAATGTTAGATATAGACAGGAATGAAGTCTTAAGAGCTTAATTGGACATTCAAGATCAAATCTCAATTCGCAAAGCCACACTAACAAGCTTGTGATGAAATAGAAAATGAAACTCACCCAGGAGAAGAGCCAGATGTGAAGAAATACTGAACCAAGGTTGCGGCAAAAAGTAACAAGTATATAGCTGTGTACCTGAGAATCGAGGCAAATGAGTAATAGACAATCAATGAAAAAAAAAATAGTAAGAAGAATAAATAAAGAAAGGCAGAAATTTACACCCATCCATATGTTCATATTATCATATAATTATTAATTAGGGCACCTGTAACCAATGCACTATAAGACCATAATAGTTGAACAAGCACAAAACTTATAGCAGGAATGAAAGAAACAAAGAAAAAGGCACCTAGAGGCCTTAAAATCATGCTTTATCACCTGTTGATCCCAAACCAAACTTCATATTTCTTAAGATCTCAATTGAGTCCTAAAATATTAAAAATAATTGATGCAACCCGCAAGACCCAAGATTGTGACCACAGGAACGGAAAAGAGGAAGAACGAAGCCAAAGAGCATGTCCGACCCTGACGAGACCTGTAAGGACCCATCCTATGAAGTTACGTGAATGTCAGACGACTGCAAAGATCATCCAGTGAGCTTGCCTTGCGATGCTCCATGTCCTGCAAACTCACATCGCTAAGATCATAACCACGAGTCATAATCTCAACATTCCCAAAACTCATTACAGCCATAAGATCACCCAAAGCCTGCCCATGAGATCACTCCTCACTTTGTTATCTCGCCACATATATCCGAGCCTCGATAGAGACCCAACGTGCATAGTGAATGTTGACCCAAATCTTTCTAACGTCAACGAAGATTACACTGACCTCCCACCCTAATTGGTTGCAGACTACTGAGCTCTCAGGCACCTGAAACTACCAGTTTCCATCCTAAGCTTTCAAGTGCCTACATGATTTACCTACCCCTTTACTTATCCATTTTTGTACAAATTTTTGAGCACCAAAAGGTGCATGTCTTTCCAAACTCGACAGTACAAAAAACTGGCCAGCCACATGTAATTCAATCATCTTTGAAATTGAATCAATTGTTGTGTTTGCCTATGGGCATCCTATCTCTCTCCTTTCTTCCTTTCTCTTGTTGGTCTTGTTTAGAGCTAGAAAGAATCCAAATCCTAACGTTGTCTATGCGAGTAGAGACTATAGACTCAAGTCACTGCCTTTAAGAGCTGCAAAGCCAAGGGGTCAGTGTTACCGCTACTTGGAAATTGTAGACCAACATATAGGATTACTAAAAAATCTTTGAATCCACCATTCAATCTGCTATATCCAACATACAACTCAACAAAAGAAAAAAGAGTTGTAATCAAGGTATCTAAATGATGCTTAGGTGTTGTTGCATGTCAATGTAAGTCATTTCCTAGGAAACAAGCCAATGACTAGGTATTCCCTGTATGGCAAGAATTAAAATCAATTTTATGGATAAAGTGTATGAAGAGTGCAAGGGGAATCACAACTCCTATCTGACAAAGCCAACAGATAAAATCACAATCTCATCAGCTACATTGCAATCAACGTGAAAAACCAAGAGACCCCTTCCCTTAAGAACTCTTAAGTAAGAGAAGCAATACAAACCAACTCCACATGCCACAAGAATTTTTTTAACAATAATAAAGGCTGCAAAATACGTGGACAAACTTTCTGTTGCGCCGATAACCTAGTAGTTCAGTTGTCCATTCAACACTCCTCAATTTGAGGAAGCAAGTTTAAACCCACAGAAGGATAGGCAATCCACATCGTGAATGCCAGTGGAACTGTGTGTGAATCCCTACCACCACTAACCCCACTAATGTGAGTTGTAGGGCTGACATGAGGTAGGAGAATGAATACATGGCAGATTCAGAGGGTCCCTATCCAACGAATTTATTAAATGGACTACATACTTAACCCACATGATAAAAATAGGGTACATTGAGCAGGGAAGAAGGCTAACCAATTCACTTAAGAAATCCTTTTTACACACAAAATCCTTTTCATACGCACTAAAAAGAGCTTACTGTTTTTTTATGAATTAAAAAGAGCCTACTATTCTCATTACAGAACTGGTCTGGCACCAGTCTCGGTTTCACTGACAAGCGATGTTGTACGGTTGTGTTATCAGTTTTTAGATCACAATCAGGATGAGATAGTATCGCATTTAGTGTTTTTTCTCTATTCCCGATAGAAAGTGTGGTAGCAAGTAGCAAGTTTACTGTAACTACAAGAATTGGATGAGAAGGGGCCATTGCTTGGTGTAATGGCATAATCTCGGGCCGGCAAGCATGAGAAAACAGGACCAAGTCTTAGAGCAGCCATTTTGTGCCAAAAATCGCCAAAGGTAACCCAAATAATTGGGACCAACATTGGGCAATGACCTTTTTTCACAAAATTTGATTGAGGACGTCAAGCTTTCACTACAAGATTTCGAGTTTGAAGTTAGATATTGGAATTTGCAGTGTATATAGTTAGCACCTAAATAGCATTTCACTTATTAGTCGTAATTATTCTATTTAGTTTATCTAATCAGTTCATAGGTTCTTTAGTTAGCCATTAATTGAGTTAAACACCAATAAACTTCTGAAACATAATCACATAACTCCAACCTCTGTAATATTTAAAATGATCATAGTAACCTAATTTAAAAATAAGCAAAAATAATAATAAAAATAACCTTTGAAAGCACGAAATTATCCTTGTTTAAGTTCATTTCAACGATGTTTAAAAAATAAAATAAAATTATTTTCAGCCAGGAAAGAAAAATTAGGTACACAATAGGAACATACCATGGTTCTTTTTTCGTTTTGGAAATCAAATCTCTACCAAAAAGAAAGAGAACACCGACATTTATCAGATGCAGCATCACCAAAGCAACTTTCAGGCCCAATGAAGGTCTCCGAGCTGAAAAACACAACCCAAAATAAAATAATAATATATATTTGTGAAAAGAAAAACAAACTAAGTGAATAGGTAATTAGGATACACCCAGATTCTGGAAACAGAGGGAGAAAACGTGCCCGGATCGGAGAGACACGGGGATAACTGGAAGCATCTCTCTGATGCTCGATGCCATGAATAGCAATTAGAGCGGCAAAAACCCACAATCGTCATTGAAACCGTGGCATCAGATCATCAACGGTCGAAACAAAGCCTATGGTTAAGAGAATCTCTTCAAACAGAAACAAAGACAGAAGGGGAAGAGAAAACAAAGGAAGAAAGAAAGAGTAGGTGGGGCCTGGGGCGCTAAGGCAGTAAGGTCGGACTCAGGTGTGAGACGAGTTAAAAAAAAAAAGCTATCCTCGTGGTTTAGTTAATTGACTCGTACTATTTGAAAATTGATTAATGTTATCCAACTATTTTGACAATTGAATAATACTTCTCTACTATTTTGACAAAAAAAAATTATTTTATCCTTTATTCTTCTTCAATTTTTCAAAATAAAACCTTCACTCTCCATTATTTCTAAACACGTTCGGCAATTCAAGCCCTTAAAGGTCTATAATTCTCTTTGTTGATTTTTTTGTTTCTTCTCTTATTTGTACTGAATTATCAATTCGACCATGTAATTGAGAACCCCTTTCGGTTCAATTGCAGGCACTTAATAGCATCTCTGAAAAGCTCATTAACGGCAACCATGAAATGAGGCAAACAATAAATCATGGGAGAAGGGCAACTTTTTGAGGTACTTATTCAGGACTCCGGTGTTGGAGAAGTACACCAGTAATCTGCCTTTGGACTCCCTTGTACCACTCTGGTCCAATCCGGTCCCTTGTACCACTCCCGTTCAGAAAGAGTTTTTCACCAAAAAAACCCATTTCCACCATCCCGACGATCACCTATCCATCCCAACGACGCAACCGATGACAAGCATACGCCTTCCTGGTGCTGTGGGAAGAGGAGGATTCTTCCAAAGTTGTGTTCCTAGAGCTTTGGCCAAGTGCCTAGAGGTATCTTGAAGATGGCTCAGATTCAATTGTAGTTATTGATTCAAATGGCTCAACAATAGCATCCATTTCAATCCTCTCTCTACGATCAGAAATATCTTGCCCACTGGAGGATGAATCATGGGCTGACATCTCTGCGTTGGCCGTTTCAAAACTAGCTCGAGTGGCCGGTGAGAGTTGATCTTATGAGGAATCGGGACGAAATCCTCGTCCACGTCCTCGTCCCCTTCCCCTTCCACGGCAAAACCATGAATTTGCTAATTTCAGAAAAATGTGAATTAGAAAAATGTCACAATAAAGAACACATTTACTAAGTTCAGGTTCCATAATAAAGTCACCTTCAAATCGGATTCGAACTCAAAAACAGTGAATTTTTTAGCAAGGCAGGCCTCATCCTCACATAGGAAATGCTCTCGGCGGAAATGGATCTGTAAAAGAGAAATTTAACATAGACAATATCCTAAGAAAGCATGGAAATCGGAAAGTGTAATGCATTACAAGTTATGAGATCTCACCTCCAAGTCGTCATAATCTTTGTAATATTCATATTGTCCTGGATGATGCCTGCACTGAACATCAATGCATGGTTTGGTTATTTTGAATTGCAAGACCACCAACACTACGTCATAATAATAGAAAACAGAGTCTACCTTTGGCATATATGACAGGTATAATGTTCAGTACATATGTGTGAGTAGAGCTCATTATCTCCATAAAATGGGGTTCGGCAGAATTCACACATAGGATGACCCATGAAGCCAGCTCTCTCTCTCTCTCCTCTTCTCTTCTCTTCTTCTCTACCGTCATTTGGGCACCACCGCTGCAACTTCAGGCGAAGTAGGGACCTTCCTCTCGCGATGGTGAACGATGAGCTCGAATTACCCCAACAGACTCCTAATGTTGTTGTTTTGCACATTGCCAGTTGATGTGGTAGGGATGTCGACCACTTGTCTCTGTCTCTGTTGACCACCTGCTCGCTATGCCTGAAGCGAGACGATCGTCATATCGGAAACAACAGAGACGAAGTGGTCGTCGTGCCAGAAGCGGAGACAATTCTGAATTATTTGTTTACTTCATTCCGGCTCAGGGAATTCAGGAGAAAGAGGACCAATACTGACCTGTAGGTGACCACCTGTGGATGATGGTCCTATTTAAACCATTCCGCGCCATGGGGGCGGATGTGAACTCAGAAGAATAGATACTTCCATGTTTCAAAAAGAGTATCTGCTGCCTTTGGTGGAATTAAACACTTCTTCGGAAGTCGAGGCTCCCCATCACCAATAATTCTGTCGTCGTCATTGTTGTCCCCATCACCATCACCATTACTACCGAAAATGTTCAAGCTATCACCTCTGTTGCCATCTAACCCATCTCCACCATCCATCTCGTCATCTTCTCTCGTAATATTCCCATTATTGCTATTAACCACCTTTTTGTTGGAAGCTGCATTTGAATGGCCGCCGATGGCCATTAGCTCCGTCAAATTCTTCCCGTCTCGAGGCAGAGAAAACACCACTGGGTACTCCGTCTCAAACGCGAACTTTGTGTTCATGAAGTGCTCTTTTAATGCATCCAAGCCTTAAACTCGCCGGTGATAGAGATAGAGAGAAAGGCAGAGGGGGAGGTTTGAGAATGGAGAGACAGAGAGAGAGAAAGAGAGACAGGTGGAGAGAAACAATATGGGCAGCACCAGCAAACAGTAAAGGTATATTTAGTCAATTTTGCAAACATCAAGGGTAGTTTAAGAAATTCACCAAAAACATAGGTGTGAGACGAGTTCGATCTCATATCCAGATTGCAAAGTCCGTTCCAACAGCCATAATAACCTTGCATTGGGAATATCTCAACACAAAATAAAGCACTAACTGAGGCCGATTAAGTATGTTTTTGGTTTGGGGGCATTTATGGATAGGGCTTTTATTTGCATTTTTTTGCTTTAAACGTTTATTTATACTTTTTCATTTTAAATGTTTTTTTATTTTAAACATTTCATGTTTTTGTTGTCTGGCTGAACTTCACTTTAAACATTTTTTACTCTCCACCTCATATTAATGCCAACGCCTATGTGGCACTAATGTGGCAACATTTTTTCAATAAACGCCAATAGAACTAAACATCCACCACATGGTACATCCCAACTGTGTAATAGGAGCACCTCTCATTCACATCTACACCCCATAGTACATCATCTTTGAGATAAGGTCTCAATGACTTTAATGAGATTGAAAAAATGAATTGGAATCTTCTACCTACAAAACACACATTCAATACTCTACCTACACACATCTCACTATAAGATTAAAACCCATTATGTATAAGATGTGCGGTATGAGATCATGTTGATTGGTAGTTCGTATGAATTTTGTTGGCAAGTGATTTAGACTAAAAAAACGGTACATAATGCATAATATGCAAAAACTCTCTATTTAAAATCAAAATATTCATATAGTCCCACTTATATGAGAGATGGGTTATGCCAAATTTGTCAAGAGTCCCTATTTTAGGAGGGCTTTGGAGGCTTTGGACTCAAATAAAATATATATACTCTATTTAAAATCAAAATATTCATATAGTCCCACTTATATGAGAGATGGGTTATGCCAAATTTGTCAAGAGTCCCGATTTTAGGAGGGCTTTGGAGGCTTTGGACTCAAATAATATATATATATATATATATATATATATATATATATATATATATATATATATATATATATATATATATATATATATATATATGTATTAAACGAATGATTTCAAGCTAAAACCCCCTATAGTCAGACATGTGGCCATCTACATCCAAACACTTGTTGATGGTGCACGATCTGACTACTCTTAGCTAGAGGGCGATCCGGACTCCAGGTGGACAGCAAACTGGATCAATCTGCAAAACAGTTTATAGGAGAACCTGGGGTAGCTAACCCGACGAGGTCGCTCTGATGCTTAAGTTAGTAAGTATGCTGTAAATGCGAGCTGAATGCTTGAGAGCTTGAGTACTAGAGAGTAGAGTAATCACGCGTACCTTTGCCTTAAGGTTTCGAGTCTTTATATACTAGGGTAGTTGTGGGCTTCATGAAAGAGCTCCAGGTTCTCCAGGCTGTAGAGATAAGGTTGGTTCCGTTTCTAGAGGAGGGTGGTACATGGATGAGGCTTATTGTGACCTCGGGAGATTTGGCTTTTGTTGGCTCATCGTGATCCCAAGAGATTCGGGATCTGTTGGGAAGGCCTTCGGAGTTGGTTATACAACGCTTCGGCCCATTAGCTCCGAGCTGGAACTTTAATTCTGCAGTCCCGAACTGGACTAGATACCTGAGGTGCCTCTATGCTGAGGCGGGTTTGGAGTCGAGGTGGCTAGGTACCCAAACTGTGAATGTTGCAAACTGAGCTTGCCTGGTTGGGTTGTCATCCTTCAATCAAATCGTGCTTATGTGTCCCCTTCCCGTTAGATCGTGCCAAATCACCCTTCATCAATTGCCCCCCACTCCTCGTGCCAGGGGTACCAACCCGGTGCGAGAAATTCATGGAGGGTCTAGGTGGATTTGGCGCGAGGTATAATCAATCTGAAGAGCGAACCATTGGTCGGACCTATTCAACCGTCTGTCTCAACCACAAAATGACCCAGATCGCGTCCCGGGCACGCAAGGACGTCATGTTGTTTATAAATTCTGCAGACGTCAAAGAGCGCGCTCAACCAATTTCATCATCGGGTGTCATGCATCCGATTTTCATGGGAGTCGTTGGATCGCACAAGTCTCAGTCGTTGATCGCCATGTGGTAAACTATAAATAGGGGGCCAGAGGGCCCCTTTCCTTTGCCAAAAAATCTTGTGATTGAGCACTCCCGAGGTCGCGTCAGAGCCTTTCAGCTCACCACTATTTCCTTTGCATTCCGAGGTTATTTTCGTCCTTTTGGTGAGTTCGTCTTCTTTCGTTAGTTTGTTCTCATTTCCTTTTCCTGTTCCAGTATGTCTAGTGCTAGTATAGATAGACTTCTTAGCAGTTCTAGTGAGCCTGAGGGTGCCGAGGTTAGCTCTTCGCTAGATAGTTCCTCTCCTCGCCTCTTAGGAGACACCTTTACCCGAAGTCGGGCCATCTCGGCCTGAGGAACTTGAAGCTCGGGTGGGAGGACCAACCTCCAAAGAGGGGGTCCCATCTTCTTCTCGAGGTGGGGATTCGGATGACTTCAGCCCTTCCACTATGACCTCGGACAAATTATTGTCCTTGGTAGCCCGTTACCGTCTTCCCAACAACCTTACTTTTAGTATTCCTTTGGATCGGTACCCTTGGGTTCATGGTCACCATGAGCTCGTGGTTAATGAAGAGCAGCTCGTAGTTGGGTTGCGCTTACCGCTCTACCCATTCATTATAGAAATTATTAAGTTCTTTAACATTACCATCGATTAGTTACACCTAAACTTCATCAGATCCATAGTTGGCACAATCTCTTTGTTCAATGAGTATAACCGACCTGTTTCCTTAGACACTTTTAGTTCAATATGTTCGATCAAGAAGAACTCCACTTGCCTGTGCGGGGATACCCGACAGAGTTACTACATCTCCCCCTGCCCTGGGTTCAAAATCTTGTTCGGTAGCTCGAACAAAGTACCGACATGGAAGAGAATGTACTTTTTTGTCCAGAACCCTGAGGGGTGGCCCTTCCCGTCTCACTGGCGAGTGGCCACCAAGGACCCCAGGGCGGTTGTTAACTCTTGGAGGGACCTCGGCCTGGAAATGAAAGATTTCTTGGCCAAGGAGAAGCTTGTACAAGCCGGGCTGAGTCCTCCTAATAGGCCTCCACCTCGGTGCTCATATTACTCTTTCTCATTTTGTACTTACTTCGGCTCGTGACTAACCCCTTCCTTTTTCTCTTGCAGAAGCTATGCCAGATGTCGATGCAGAAAACCTTATGAGGAGCTCCCAGAGGGGGAAGAAGAGGAAGGCCTTAAAGAAGTCTCATCGGGAGGCCGGTCCTTTAGTTCCACCCAAGGTCGCTGCACTATAGCCGATCTTGGCCGAGCTTCCGGAGGAGGAGGTCTGTCCCCAACCTCCTGTCGTGGACCTAGACGAAGACCAGGACGAGGGAGCTTTGCCTTGCAAGCCCGAGAGTGCTTCGGTGCCCAAGCCTCAGCTCTCGAATGAGAGCACAATGACCCCGCGACTCGGGCTCCTCAAAAGTAAGGACGTTGTTTTTTCCTACTAAAGTCACGGAATGGGCTGACATGCCCACAAGTCAGCTCGGGGGCAGGGCTGCCAGTTACTGCATGGTGGTGAGTACCTCACCTTTTTATTCTATTTCCTTATTCATTTGTTAATGGTACTTACATCTGCTTTCTATTCACCAGGTGAACTCCGCCATTCATTAACTTGTCTACCAGTCCGAGATCCGCCTGAAGTGAGCCCAAGAAGCTGAGGAGAATGCTCAGAAACTTTACCGTGAGCTGGACTTAGCTCAGAGTGAGGTTCTTCGAGCTAAGAAGGGAGCTCGGAGCCAGCAAGAGCTAATCATGGTACTGACGGAGGAGAAGGAGAAACTCAAGCGCGAGAACGATAACCTCGATGCGAAGATTCTTGATTCGTACTACTACTGAACAAACCAATTTTCAAACCAGGGGTACTCACACTCAATGCTCTCATCAAGACTGTTTTGACTACTACAAGCCTACAACTTGTTGCCAAGGATGGGGTCGAGGGCATCAAGGTAACTTTGCTTTTGTCTAAGACCGATGAGTCGAACCTGAGAGTAAGAGGAGAGCACACATCAGAGGCCCCAGATGTTATCCCAGGGGTGGAGACTTTGACGGTCAAGTTGGTCAAGTGCTTAGGAGGGGTCGGATCAATCTTGAGACGAGGACTCAAACAAGGTCATTCGAGAGCAATAATGCAAGAGAGCAAGAGTGAGCAAGATGGATTTACCTTGAACTGGGCACCTCCTTTTATACTTTACCTTGCTATGGAGTGGTTGGAGGCAGTTAGAGGTGGAAGACCAGGATTTCATTCGGCTAGTGCCACGTGATGCGATCCTGGGCCATGCCATGTGCACCTACATCAACAAGGATTTGGGATTTGACGCAGACGTTTGAGAAAGGAGCATGATGATGGTTGGTGCCAATGGACGAATGTGTCGAACTATGCCCCCAATTGGATGAATGTTAACAAGTCTATATATTAAAACTTGGTCCACCATCTCATCGGGCCTCTCCTTTATCCCCTTTTATTTATGTGTTTTATGTTTGTTTCCAATCATTATTTTTAGGGTAAAATATAAAAACCTCCCCTGAAGTTTCTGACAATCATAAAAACCTCCCCTATAGTTTGATTTTAACAAATACCTCTCTTGAACTTTTGAGAAACTCAACAAAAACCTCCCTTCTATCACCTTCCCAGACAAAAAATGTTAGATTAATGTAGTAGTTTCTTCCAAATACCCATTCTACCATTTTATAAATTAATTTACATACAAAATTACTAAATAACCATGTTTTAATTTGACAAAAACATTAGAAGATTACCATTAAAAGGAGATTTCTATCAAGTAAAAAATAGGGTTATTGTAGTAAATTTGTATGTAAAATAAGTTATAAAAGGGTAGAATGGGTAGTTAGAAGAAATTGGTGCATCGGTCCAACATTTTCCATCTAATAAAGTGACGGAAGGGAGGTTTTTTTGTCAAATTTCTCAAAAGTTCAGGGGAGGTATTTGTTAAAATTAAAATAGAGGGGAGGTTTTTATATTTTACCTTTTTTTTTAAATTAAACAAAATAACTCAAGTAGCCAATAATTAACTCTCTCTTATCTTTCTCATTACATGCTTTGATTATCATTTATCATTAATCATTCCATTAACTCTCCCTCTCTCTCTCATTAATTATATTTTCTCTCAATTACTCTATTAACCATTGCATTGCTTAAATTTCATTGACTCTTTTGTCTTTTTTTTTTCTTGTTTCCATTTTTATTTATTTTTCATTCTCTATCATTTCCTCATTAATCTAATAAACCAAAAGCAACTTGTTTAGGGGTGACCATTTAAATTCAGCATAGACTTGAGCTTGCATTAGGCCCACAAATTTCAGGGCCAAGCTAGGGCCTAATACTACAAGGATGGTGTGGGCCCAATCCAGCTTGTAACAAATAACATTTTAAAAAATAGTTGATAAAAATATCATAAATAGTTAAATCACTTAAAAAGAGAGAAGAGAGAGAGAGAGAGAGAGATCTCCATTTATTTCCATAGGCCTCTTCTATTATAGCTTATTTTAGCATATTTCTATAAGCCTCTTAGCCTATTATACCCCAAAGAGATAGAAAGGGTTTTACTCTAATCCAAATTCCATTTGTTTGTTTCATAGTCAAATTCTATTTGATTGGTTACTTGTTAGAAAATTATAATTTGAAAATCTAATACTAAAATTAATAAAAAATATTAAAATTTAGTACGTTTTTATCTAGCAGCTATTGAAAATTAATAAAAATAGTAGTTCATAAGTTAAAAATTGAAATATATTTGAATTATATTTTAAAATAATCAATATTAATAAATTAAGTAAAATTAATGATAAAAAATATTAAAAGTAATAAAATAAACTTGAATTCCATATAAAATTATAAGAAGAATAAAATAATAAAACTAATCATAGCCCAATTAAAAATGTCACAAGACTCCTTTTACTTAGAGATGAACATTTATAAGTTAGTCCAAGCCAATGTTTTAAAACAACCCAGAACCGGAACCATTATGGCCACTGGTTTTCAGGTCGACGGTTTCATCAAGTTCAAATGGATGACCTATCATGATGAAAAAAAAAAGATAATTAAAATAAAAATGACCAAAATTGTTGAACGGGCAGACGGTTCGACTGCTTAGGTCAATGGATCATTGACCAATTCAACGATTTTTGGCTAGGGACTAGGTTTGGGGTAAAATGGAACTGATTGCCTAGACGGTCCATAGGCCGAATGATCCGACTGTCCAGATCAATGGTGGTTCAAAAACATTGGTCCAACCCGACCAGATCTACAAATTCATGGGCTCAAGCAATTGTTTTCTTCTAAGCTAAGTATACATTAGATATGCACCAAGCGCACACATAATGCGGGTAGTAGGGATATAAATGAATTGAATTTATATCATATAGAAATGCATCCACATCTTCATTTGATTATTATGTCGGATTTCATATCATACTTGAATTTAATCCACAACCATCTTATTGTGTTTAAAATGACAAAAAAAATCAAAGTAGTTAAAAATTAAATATTTAAAGTATATATGTATAACAAACATATATAACTATAAAATATTAAATTTATCAATTAAAAACTTTATATAATTATACATAATATATATAAGTATAAATAATTATACTACATATATAAATAAGATACTATTTTTTATTGAACTTGGATTTGAATCGAATCAAATGAGGTTAAATTTGCATCCAATCTGATTATTAATCAAATGCAAGTTCGAGTTTCTAACATCCAAATCTGAGATAATTGGATTTGATATCATAATAGGTATCAAACTTTTGGAGTCCATTGACAGCCCTAACGGGCATGGCCCAAGTTAAGCAACCCCTAAGTTCGACTTGAAAATTACATATATGGTAGATATTATTATATAATATTTAGATAACAAATGTTAAATAAATATATAAATATAATTTTATATATTTTATAATAGATTAAAATTAAATAAATGCTTTAATTTAAAACAAATCATAGTTTCGTAATTAACACGAGTAAGTTTGTCCTTGTCCCAAGCCCAAACAAATACTATTACGCTTTGGGTGTGGGTTGGACTAGTGAGCAACCTTAAAAACTATTAATACACTATTAAAATAAGACCCAAGATTTTTTTGTTGGTTCATTGGGCTACAAAATGGGGGTAGAGTGTCCCCCATAGCTCGTTCAACTTCAATATTAATATTTTTTGTTTAAAAATATTTAAAAACCCAAAAAGGATGCATGCATGGCTTGTATTGGGTTTGGTTCAGTCCAATTATGAATGTTATATTGGTCTTAGGGGTGCAACTTCTTGGGTGGGTTAAGTTAGTTGAGGGTTAACCCAAACCCAACCCGAAGTCTTAAACCTCGTTCTTGGGTTAGATTAATTTAATTATGACTATAACCTAATTTTATATATTTACTAATATTTGCAAAAAAATGTAACATTTAATCATTAATAAAGTAAAATAAATAAAATGGAACACAAACATATTATTTATTGTATTAAGTAATTAGCAATAATTTATTGTTTTTGTTAAAATTATTAGTATAGTTAATCCAAATTACTAAATTCTTTTTGTAAAAAAATAATGAAATAAATATTAATTATTTTAAACAACATTACATCATTTCTTATAATAATTATTAGTTTCTATTGTTTCACTTTCCCTTGACAAATCCTATGCATTACATGGGTCCTTGCTATTTAGAAGAAAAAAGAGGGTTATTTGCTAAACAACCTAAACTATGCCCTCAATTTGATATCGATGAGTCTTACGATGAAGCTAAAAAGGGCAAATTTTGATTTTTGGAGATAATTAATCACACTTAAATAAAAGTCACATGCAACTCATTTTTTAATGAAATCTAATAGAGTGAGAGTGCTTGTCATGCAATGTCACACAACATGGAAGGTATAAGTCATTACTTGGGTAAATGCACTTATTTGGGACAAGTGTTTCCCATGATAGGTGCACTTACCAATGTTCTTTTATTACTCAAGTAAAGTTGTAGAATGACAATTTTATCCAAAGAAGTGACATTATTGAAGGGATAATATTACCCATCATGTATTAACATTTTTTTTGTGCTGATGGGCAAGTGATTTGCCCAAATCTCTAGAGGGTATTACTTGCCCAAGTAAATGAGTTGCTCATGAATTGTTCATTTTCTATATGACCCACTAATACCAAAATATAGACATAGGTTTATTTATTTTTCATAGGACCCACCAACTTACTCGTCCTCACTTCCCGAAAAACAAAGGACGTCATAGGGAAAACATTGGGGTGTTTTAAGTCTTTTATACTTGAAGAACTATAAAAAAGGATAAAGTTTTGAAACCTCCCATAAGGTTTTTGACTATTGATAAAACATCCCTTAAGTTTGATAATTATAATCACCTCCCTTAAACTTTCTGATACAATTGCAACTAGACCCCATTTATTAGAATTCTCTATCAAGAGGCACATAAATGTCTAAAATAGCCATACAATTACTATTGAAGCTATTTTCTACAAAAAAAAAAAATACAAACTTTATAAATCAATTCTAAGCAGGGGCAAAGCCAAAGGGGGATCTAGGGGAGCCATGCCCCCCAAATGGCCCATCCATATTTACTCTTGCCCCCCTCCTCAATCCACTTTTGTCCCCTCATAAAAAATTCTTGGCTCCGCCCTTGATTTCAAGGATTTGGCGTAGCCATTCATATGAAAATAAACATTTGGGTAAATACAAATAACCCCTTGTAGTATGGGGTTAGTCACAAATACCCCCTATACTTTAATTTGTGACAAAGATCCCTTAAACTTTAGTCATCAGTCAAAGACCCTGAACTTTAGCCATTGGACAAAGACCCCCTGTTAGCATTAACTTGAAAAAGATTATCATTTGGCTATTTAAAGTTTTTAAATGTCAAAGTTATCATTTTTTAATTTATTTTACCATTTTTCTTTAATTTATGAAAGCATCCCTTTTTTTTTGCATTTTGTTACTTTTTTTTTTGTATTTTCCGTTGAACAAAACTAATTTTCTCTCTAATCGGACAAAACTTATCTACAACTTGAAATTTGGGTGTAGGGTTGCAATACAAATGAAAATAAGCTACAACCGACACATGATGTTCTTTCACACGTCCCATCTGGCCTAGAGTTGGGCCTGACCGATTGTTCCTCGTAGCATGCATTCTATTATCATCACCATCCATCCTTTAATCCCAAAGCTGAGGAATTTCCTTACATTGATCAACCTTTCCTCGAATATGGTTTCTACTGGAATAGCTGCCCACATGTGGAGTATATCATCCAATCCACCGTTCACCGGCTCTACAAAATCTAATCCGATGTTGCACCTGCCCTGTTTACCTCCCGTCTTTCATGATTGTTTCATTCAGATAAAGCTTTCTTGTTCTTTCTTTCAACCTTCGTTCTAGAGTTCATTGTTTGTACTGGCTTTGACTTTGTAAAGAGGTGGTCATGCATGGTTGATGGTAGTTTCAGCATAAAAGAGTCAAAGCTTATTGTACTAGTGCAGATGGGTTTAAAGCTTATTACAATGCTGTTACGCGAGTCATTTTTAAAAGATATTATGGCAGGTTTGACAGCCAAAAGATGATGTGAGCTTTTGCATTATGATCTTAACGACCTAAAGACTATTTGGTTAAGGTGTATCTTACCATGCATTTTTCCTTATGAAGGCATTATGAAAAAAGCCCAAAATGGGTTTCAGACATCTTTCCAGGGCAATGACTTTTGTGGCTAAATTTTTTCTCAACCAAATAAAAAAGTACCAAAGCATGAATTGCCGGGCTTCTAAACAACATATAGCCTATGTAGAAAGATGCACCAAACAGGGTCATACATCGGTTTTAAGTTAAAACCGAATGCTTGTTTTCTACCTCTTTCTAAGTAGCACAATTGATTTATTAGTGCAAATATTGTTAGCCAAAATTTGTATTCCAAGTTAAGTCATACCCACTCTAGAGTAGAGAGTTTTGTGGACCTTGAATACTAGCTAAATGGGGACTTTTCTAACTGTTCCTTCTGAGTCAAAGCTAAGTTGAGTCATACCCACTATTTTATTTTCACGGATTTTGTGGGGATGAGATGCCTCCATTCTTTTAGACTCTAGCAATGGAGTTGAATCGGATAAAAAACACTCCTCCCAATGAAACACTAGCACTGCATTTAGAACGATGCAAATGGAGTGTAAATTCTGTTTCAGGGTAAATTTGCACTTTGGTTCACTTTTACTTGTGTTAATAAAATGTAAAAATACATCAATAAAAAATAAGTCAATTTGCATTTAAGTGGGCTTTTGATAAAAGAAGGCATATGCTTTATTAGATTTCATGTTTGCATCCATTACGGCTAAAAATCTGTTTGGTAAGAAGATTAATTTGTCACTGCAAAACTAACCTAACTTGCAATTTAAATGGACCATTTTATACTCTACATATTTACATTTACACTTATTTGGATTATTACCAAGTGCAAGCTAAAGGGTTTTGACCTCATTAACAATATCAAGTGCAAGCTTTAAAATGGATGCCCGTCAATAGTGTCTTACCCAGTTTCCAATAACTGTGTTAATGTTGTGCCGTTGGACTTCAAAGACCAAAGATCATTAATTGTTGCATCCTAAAAGTCTATACAACACGTTAAAACTTGTTTGTTTGGGCTGCATTTGGAAACGATGCAAATAAGTGTGAATGCAAATATGTAGAGTGTAAAGCGGTCCATATATATTGCAAAGTTGAGTTAGTTTTGTAGTGACAAACTTACATTCTTACCAAACATACTTTTAATTGTAATGGATGCAAACACAAATTCCAATAAAACATATGCTTTTTTTTTTTAATCAAAAGCCCACTTGAATGCAAATGTACTTTTACATCTGATTGTCAATGTAAATATGCATTGAAAAATGTATTTTCTGTCATTTGTTAATACATAAAAAAATGTAATGTCACCAAACATATAAAAAAGTGAATCAGAGTACAAATTTACCCTGAACCGGGATTTACAGTTCATCTGCATTGTTTCCAAACACAGCCCTTAGGTGTTCAATGTTAAGCTTAAATATATTGATATGGGTTTCAAACTTTCTAACCAAAAAGTTTCATACTTCCGTTCGAGATTGAGTGACCTAACCCAACAAACCAACGTTACCAGTCTAGAACATGGATTCATAAACCCCCCCTCTCTCCTCCCCTCATATGTATCAGCCCTTCCCCAATGCTTTTTTTTTTTCAAAATCTGAATATTAGTTTTTTGCTTATATAAGTATTTTCAGTTCTAAGGCTATTTGTTTACCAAGTTCGGTTTCTCCCTTGTAAGTATTTTAGGGTCAGTTCGGTTTAAGAGAATGGCAAAACGAAGAAAATAGAGAACGTCTAACAGAGTATTTTTGGTAATTTAATGCTTTCTCTCACACAACTTAATGGCCGAGGGGTATTTATTGCAATGTAAAAGTTCAGAGGGTTTTAGTTACACTATAATTATAGAAAGATCTTTATAATTTATGGTAAAAAATAATTGTATAAATATTTTAGACATTTTTATACTTTTTTGAGGATTGTAACAATATGTAACAGTGCAAATATGTCCATTGTAAATTCATAAAAAATAATATAAAATATAAAATTTTGCACTCTATATATTTGCATTCATTCTCTTTCCAAATTGAACCAAGAAAAAAGTATTACAATTACAAAAACTTTAGGGAGGTTTCAATAATAACCACAAACTTAAGCGGGGAGGTTTTAGCAACAATAAGAAAAAAAAAACAGACACAAATAAATATGCGTATTACGCATGGATGCGCATTCTAGAATCTTCCTAATTTACTAAAAGTTTCAGGCTTTCAGCCTTAGAGGAAGAAAATAGAAATAGAAAAATAAACAAAAAAGAAAAAAAAAGAGAGGAGGAAGGTGGTCAGGGACTCGGGTCTCAGGGTGGTGTATCCGTCTTCCTCTGCAAGCCAATACTAAGGCAAAACAGTTTTCTGCATCCAGTCCCTTCATCGAACAATACCGTCGAATCTTTAGACATCCTCTTTGACTGCAGAGTTTAATAACGAAAGGTACGTTTTATATTGATCTTATTATATACTCGAAGATTTCATTTTTTTCGCTCAGGTATGGTCTTCCTGTTTTCCTGAAGAAGAATGGGATCTATTAAAGATTTGTTCTACCAAATAGCTGGGATTCCATACATCCTTGCTCCGAATCACATCAATGCCTTTATTTTTTCATTTATCGTTTGTTTTCTATCCCATTAGATTTTCTCTTTCCTCCTCCTTTTAACTATTGGGATGCTTTTTCTAATTGTGAGTTTCCGAATGCATTCTAAGTTCTAAAAGAGCAGGCCGGCAATCTTACTAGTCTTTCATAGGGCATATTGGTGCCAGTTTTAATCTCGTTGTTCGGAAGGTCGTTGGCTATGTGTATCTTCTTTTGCTGATTAGATAGCTTTCTGAATTGGACCCGAATGCTTGGATGGTATATTGAGCACTACTAGGATTGTGGTAGTTTGAGGATTTCTGATGATCTCATACTGTACAGTGTAAAAGTCCAATATGCTAAGCCCTAGCTTGGTTTTTGTTTGTCTAATTCATTAGAAGACATAGCGTTGGCGTTCATTCCGATTTTCTGGTATATGAATTATTTCAGTGACAATAGGACATCTCCTGCACTTTTGTTTTCATGCAAGAAGGCTTAAAAAATGTTCGTTTTAGAGATTCCATTATCACACGTTTCATATTCATATGCTCCACATCTCATGGGAACAATATGTTTTCTTGGTGAGTACAAGTGGTGAGGCGTGCTTGGGGGATCTATAACCACTTACTGTTGGCTATATAGCCCGCAGCAACATAACTTCCAACCAAATATACCAGAACTGTCAGTGAGAAACATACCAACAGAAGGGATAAGTTGTAGTCACCTATTGGGTCTGCAATGTTTTGTTCAATTGACTACTATTAGGTGGAAAAACAAATACGCAAAAGATATAATTTGTTTGGTCCAACTTTTCATAGAAAGGACTTTGTAATCAAGACCTTTTTATAGAAGAATATTTGATGAAAATATTTGGATGGAGGATATAATGTTGACCTGTCAATTATTGTGCAAAAGGACAGCTTTATTTTTGAATATAAAAAAAAGGATAGTTTGGAGTTTGGACGTGCAATTCTTTACGAGAAGGATCAGAAAGGCCTTTGAATCGTTTAAAAAGGGTATTAGATATGTGACTTGCACAACGGAGAAGTCATGTCTATCTCTATCCTACGTATGTGTTCAAAGATATTTTGACTTCTATTCCTTGGGGAGGCCTGCTAGAAATTTGACCAAGGCCTAGTTCATTTTTTCAGGAAGTCATTTACCTGGGTAAATGCACTTGTCTGAGCAAATATTTCTTAAGTAACACTTACTAGGGTAAGTGCACTTACCAATTTACTTTTGTTTTCCAGGTAAAGTTAAAGAATGACTGTTTTATCCATAAAGTGTCATTATTGAAGGGACAATGTTGTCACATCATGTGTTAGATTTTCCCCGTGGATGGGAAAGTTATTTACCCAATTGGGCAGAGGGTAATACTAACCTAGGTAACTGAGCCACTCAGGATTCATTCTTTTTTGTAAGACCCACCAATACTGAAACATGAATGCAGGTAGGTTGGTCAACTCTCGTGCTGACCAACTTTACTGCCCCCGTTTACCGAAAAATGGGTGAGGCCCAAATGTCACAATTTCCCATAGGCATGCTGCATGCTTCTAGTGCCGAGAAAGCACAAATCCACTTTGTAAATGGGCAACTAAATACATCTTAATTGTCATTCAGAGGAAACCAAACATGTACTAGAAACTATTTAAATAAAGGAAAAAAAATACTGTGCCTCAAAGGCTCAAAAGGATTTGAGTCCTTGGTGGTGTATTACTTAGTTGCCAATCTAGCAAAGTAAAATAAGAGTTGAATGAATAGAAGAAAGCCTTAGGGAATGCCTAGTTAACATTCCACCTCTTCCAAGTGTTTTTTATTTTATGTTATTTTTTTAACTAGTTGGCCTACCTAACACTTAAAGGAAAAATATCCAGTTAGCCTGCATTAGATAAGGAAAGAGTTGTAATGTAACTAGTGATATCACTTTACTATTTTGAAAGTATATTGCTTTCAGAATCTTGTATTTTTTATGATTTGCGCAAAACAATAATTGGGGGGGGGGATATGAGAATAGCATGCAGTTTAGCATTTGCGGGTACACCAAATATATGTATAGGCAACAATTCTTGTTGAGCTTGTTTTTGGATAAGAGGAAGACAAAACATCATTTTTGGGTGTATTATACATATATGGCTACATGCCACTTGGTTTCTGCAATAGAAATATCTATTATAACCTTCTAACAATTAATAATATACTAGTGCATAACAATATCAATGATTACTAAATATGCACTGTAGGAAATTGAATTTTTCTGTTATTGATAAAAAATGCAGCACAAAAAATTAGTGTGAATAATTAGGTTTGAATGACCTGTATTTTCTATTCCAGCAGAACATGTTTTTATATATAATTGGAGTCCTAAACGTTAGGACTTGTTCCCTATTTTAGAAGAGAAAATCTTGCCTAATCTATTCTAAATAAGGAAACAATTATATAGCTAATTACACCTGATTTGTAGCCTAATTTATAGCTAATTTACAGCAAAGAATCCCAACACTCCCCCTCAATCTGGGTTGTAAATATTTATCATACCCAGTTTGCAACTAAGATCTCCAAAATGTGCCCTTGGAAGTGCTTTAGTTAGGATATCGGCTGTCTGAAGATTAGAAGGAATGTAAACTGACTTGATTACTTTCCCTTCTATCTTAAATGCCGATCTATTTCCACATGCTTGGTTCGGTCACGATGAACTGGAATTTTAGCAATATTGATGGCAGATTGACTATCACACAGTAGCTGGATTGTTCCCTCAGAAGGTATCTTCAATTCGACTAATACTCTTTTCACCCAAATTCCTTCACAGATACCATGAGCCATATTTCGAAATTCCGCTTCTGCACTACTCCTAGCCACCACAACTTGCTTTTTACTTCTCCATATTGTCAAATTTCCCCAAACATAGGTACAATATGCAGAAGTGGATCGCCTATCTGTGATTGAGCCTACCCAGTCTGCATCAGAATACAATTCCACTTCCCTACTTGAGTTTTTTCTGAATAACAATCCCTTTCCTGGAGTCATTATCAAGTATCTCAAGATTCTGTACACCGCTGTCATGTGTTCTTTAGTAGGGTTGTTCATGAACTGACTAACAACACTTATTGAGAATGCTATGTAATGCCTAGTATGTGAGAGATAGATCAACTTCCCTACAAGCCTTTGATATCTTCTCTTATCTACAGGAGCACTTTCTTTATTTGAACCAAGTTTGGTAGTGTAGTCCATAGGTGTCTCTGCAGGTTTACACCCAAGCATACCTGTTTCTTTAAGAAGATCCAGTACATACTTTCTTTGAGAAACTACAATGCCCCGCTTAGACCTAACCACTTCCATTATCAAGAAGTATGTGAGTTTACCTAGGTCCTTGATCTCAAACTCTCTAGTCAGAAATTCTGACTCTTGGAAACTCCTCAGCATAATCCTCTGTTAGAACAATATCATCAACATAGACAATCAATGCAGAAATCAGTCCTTTTGAAGAATGTTTGACAAACATTGTATGATCAAACTGTCCCTGTATATACCCATTACTCTTCATAACTCTAGTAAATCTCTCAAACCAAGCCCAGGGTGATTGTTTGAGACCATAAAGTGACTTCTTTAGTCTACAAACTTTATTGATGTTTGATGAGTTCTGTAGTCCCTAGGGAATGTCAATATAGACCTCCTCTTCTAGATTCCCGTTCAAGAATGCATTCTTGACATCTAGTTGATGGAGGGGCCAATCCAAATTTGTTGCAAGAGAGAGAAGTATCCGAATAGTGTTGAGTTTTGCAACCGGAGCAAAGGTCTCCTCATAATCTATGCCATAGGATTGAGTAAATCCCTTAGCTACCAATCAAGCCTTGTATCTCTCAATACTACCATCTGCCTTTGTTTTTACAGTGAAGATCCACTTGCACCCAATTACATTCTTTTCATGAGGCAAATCAGTAATTTCCCAAGTACCATTCTTCACTAGAGCATTAACTTCTTCATTTTGGGATAGCCATGGCTTCTTGGATTGAATCAGGAATGGAGATAGAATTGATTTTGCTGGTGAATGCTTGGTAAGATGAAGATAGTCCCTCATAATTCACATAGTTGCCAATAGGGTACAATGGCTTACTTCTGCATTCTCTCACCCCTTTCCTGAGTGCAATGGGTAGGTTCTCATCGGAATTATCATGATCACTTAAACTAGTACCTGCGGAATTTTCCTCCACAATCTGTAAGTCAGATGTAGGGATTTTTACCTCAGGTTCAGATGTTGGCAATATTTGTGAATCTGCTAGTCTCTGATTCCTTCGGTTCTCCCTTTTTTCTATGATAGACAATTATCTCGGGAAATTCAGAATCAGTTGGTTTCGGTTCAGGTTCAATTTGGACACTTGGAGAAGGTATTTCAGGTGTTTTCGGTGTTTCTGGTGTGTAATCTATGCTATCCAAGAAAAACTGATATTCTTGTGGTTGACTTTGACTAGAACTCTCCCCCTGAATATCAGTTTTGGGGTAAATGGGTTTGGTTTAAAAAAATGTGACATCCATGGTGTGATAAAACTTTTGGTTGTTAAGACAAAAGCATTTGTAACCCTTTTGGTTGGGAGAGTACCCTATAAAGATACATTTGGTGGATTGAGAGTCAAGCTTGGTTCGATGTTGTTGATGGATATGCACAAACACAGTACACCCAAATATTTTTAGTGGAAGAGAGGAAATCAACCGACTTTGAGGAAAGTGTTGTAAAAATACTTGATTTGGAGTGGAAAAATCTAGTACTTTGGATGGAAGTCGATTGATTAGGTATGCTGCTGTAAGTATAGCCTCACCCCAAAAGCTTTGGAACATTGGATGAAAACAATAGAGACTTGGCAATGTCCAGAAGGTGTCTATTCTTTCTCTCGGCTATCCCATTTTGCTGAGGGGTATCTACACAAGAAATTTGGTGTATGATTCCCTTACTTGATAGATATGAGCCAAGATTAGAGTTAAAAAACTCTCTTCCATTGTCAGTTCTAAGTATTTGAATAGAAGTTTGAAATTGATTTTTAATCATTGTTCTGAAATTCTTAAATATTTGAGTAACTTCTGATTTATTTTTCATGAGAAAAATCTATGTGAGTCGTGTGTGATCATCTATGAAAGAGATGAACCACCGAGCTCTTGTGACATTTGGAACTTGAGATGGACCCCAAACATCACTGTGGATCATAGAAAAAGGTTTCGATGCTTTGTATGGCTGAATTGGGTATGAAATGCGAGAGTGTTTTTGCAAATTGACAAATTTCACACTGAAAAGAACTAGCACTTTTATTTCTGAATAAACTTGGGAAAAGTTTGGATAAGTACATAAAACTTGGGTGACCTAACCTGTAATGCCACACCATCACCAACCTCTCACTCTCACTTTTCAACTCACTAACAGACACACAAGAATTATTGTGGCAAGAAATATGTTCACTCACTCCTAGATGAGATTGTCTTACAGAATCCGACTGAACCTCAAGATGATAAAGCCCAGCATGACTCCTAGCACTACCAATCATCCTCCCCGAAGTCAAAGCCTGAAATTCACAGACACAAGGAGAAAAAATAGCTATACAGTTAAGATCTTGGGTAATTTTATTTATGGAGAGTAGGTTGTAGTCTAGATTAGGAACATATAGAACAAATTTGAATGTTATGTCCCTGGATACCACAACCGAACCAGTTCCTTTCTTCAACTTTTGCCTTTGGTATGACCAGGGCGGCGGCAATGTTCACACCATGGCCTTCCCCCTTTGTGTGGCTGCTGCTGGTTTCGGGCAGCCAAGGCTGATGACTCACCACCAGCAGCTGATTTTTCCATCCCCAGCATCAAATGGCGTCTACTCTCTTCCCTTCAGACCTCAGAAAATGCTTCACGTAAGCTTGGCAGCGGTTTTGTGCTAAATAACCTTCCTCTTACAGCATCAAGACTTGAATTTAGTCCCAAGCAAAATTTGTAGACCCGCTTATTCTCAATTTTCATGTATTGTTTGAGATCAGCGGTAGTATCCCAGGAATATTTTTCAAAAGCGTCCAGTTGCTGCCAGCTTTGATGGAGTTTGTTGTAATACTCGGTCACAGATAAATCACCTTGTCGGAGATCATGCATGACGCGCTCAATTGTCACCAGTTTGGGGGTGTTGTCTTTGTGAGAATAAGTGTCTTTTGCAGCCTCCCAGATCTCTGCAGCTGTTTCATATAGGAGAAAATTTTCTCCAATGTGTGGCTCCATGGAATTCACTAGCCAAGACATAACTTGGCTGTTATCTCTCTTCCAAATCCGATAACCAACATCTTTTTCATCTGGTTTGGTGATATTTCTGGTGAGATAATCTTCTTTCTCCTTGCTGCGGACATGAAACATGAAGGATTGAGACCATTGGATGTAGTTTCGGCCCTTCAATTTGTAGATGGTGATGGGTGTGGATGAGTAGTTTGTAAAGTCTCCACCATTGTTGTTGAACATAACAGTTTCGACGTTTGAGGAGGAGGATTTTGGAGTTTCAATTGAAGATTCGTTGGTGTTTGTCATGGATGGTATTTGATGTTGCTGCCGGGAATGAGATAAAGGCTAGGATGGCTGATGAATACTGCAGGAATAAGCAGTGTAGAAAGCTTCTGGAAAAGCAGTAGATAGAGAACTGACCTAGGACGGCTGTGGGAAGAACAGGTGGCGTATAGGGTTGCTCTGATACCATGTGAATAATTAGGTTTGAATGACCTGTATTTTCTATTCCAGCAGAACATGTTTTTATATACAATTGGAGTCCTAAACGTTAGGACTTGTTCCCTATTTTAGAAGAGAAAATCTTGCCTAATCTATTCTAAATAAGGAAACAATTATATAGCTAATTACACCTGATTTGTAGCCTAATTTATGGCTAATTTACAGCAAAGAATCCCAACAATTAGTTAATTTGTATTAGAGAATTTAATCTTATTCATTTGGGAAGTATTTTCCTTTTCTATTATAACCTTTGATTTTTGAATTTTAGCTTATTCATTTGGCGAGAACAGATTGATGAAACAGGATTCATGTAGCTGACCCCATATAGTTGGGATAAGGGATGGATAATGATGAGCTTATTCATTTGGCAGTTGTTTTTGGCATGCTTTATTGGTTGTTGTATAAGTTGTATTACTCCATGTAAAATCCTTACTTTTTTGTCATATAAATCCCATCTGTTAAACATGTATTCAAATACATGTTTTGCTATGCCATGGTCTCTCCATTTTCCCTTTAAAGTAATGCGCTTGGCTTATTAATAACAGTTTACCTCTCTTTGCTGATTTATTAAATTAGTTGTATCCTTGCCCCTTGTTTGCTTCAGCAGAATGGCGAATGAAAATTTTGTTGAAGGTTCCAGTATGAGTGGAGTTACTGATGAAGGTTCAGTTTCAACTGTCGAACTCAGCATTAAGACTTTGGACTCACAGATCTACACATTTCACGTTAACAAAAATGTAATGTTTTTCCAACATCCCTTACTTGTCTACATTAGTTGAAACATGAAGTTAATTTCAGGTTATTGCATTGCCTATTTTATACTCACAATGGCCATATCTTGACATATATTCTAAAAAATAAAAAAAAAAATCTTGACATATTCTATAACACATTATAAACTGCATATACCAGATTTGTAATTACCTTTGTTTGTCCATTACATTAATCAAGTTACAGAATGGGGCTAGGTGATGACTATTTGATAACATTTGATTTGATTTTGAGTATTTTCAGATGCCTGTTTTATTGTTCAAGGAGAAAATAGCAAATGAAATTGGTGTTCCAGTTGGGCAGCAACGATTAATTTTTAGGGGAAAGGTCTTAAAGGATGATCATCTTCTATCTGAGTACCGTATCCTACTTTTTCATAGATGTTGGGTGCTCCCCCTTCTTGGCTTTCTTCTTTATGATCTACTGGTTCATATTTTTCTGCTTTTCATTAATGAAATGTGTCACATTGATTTGAGTATTAGTGTCAGAATCTGGCATGGACATGGATTACAGGATGTCAGACCTCGTGAACATAAAAAATAAGATTCTTTATTAGTTCTAGTAATAAAAATTTGATTATATGAGTTATGGAATAACACTATTGGGAAAGAAAACAGATTACAGATAGATGTATACATCAATGCAAACAACAATAAAAAATAAAATAATATATAATTGTTTATATTAGATTATCAAATGTTATCAAAAAACAATTCATGACCAGATTGTTTTCTAGTGGTCCAAAGTTCTTTACTCACATGCTATGTATTTGACAAAGGGAAGAGCCCCCTCAAGTATTCTGCCTACTTGTGCTCAACACACGTATGACACCCATTTTGAAATTTCTACTAACATAGCTAATGAAACAGCGAATTACTGGATGGCTACCCGCTGTCTGTCTCCCCTAATCATCATAGTTGTCAAGGTGTGCTTGGTTGGGCCCCTCACCCGAATGCCACAATTTATGTATAAAATGGGACCGGCCTAGGCAACTACGTTTTGATAGGAAAAGTAATGTTCTTAATAAAGAGCATTACTGTTTTTTCATTTTATATGCATGACAATTGGAATGTAAAATTAGGGAACTGACCTAGAATTTAGTTTTTTCTTTGTAAAATTCTATCTCCTATGTGACCTGGCAGCTAGGTGCTCACTATTGTTCTTCTAACTTAAGCGAAACTTCTAAGACAGCAGATTGGCATAAAGAATTCAGTGTTGAGTAGATTTCAGATGTGAGTCATGTGACATGGAGGCATTCTGTACATAGCCAATTTAGAGGTTTTCCTACTGGATAGCTGATATGGATTGGCTGGAAAAGTGTGCTTGTCCATCAAGTAATTTGGTATGATACATCTATAAGAACTTTTTCTGATACTAATATTTTCTTATTTGAAGTTGGTTGCATTCTGTCTATTCTTTCGGTTGACATATATCTAGTTATCTACTTATCATGGTATCCGAGTTTCATTTACAGATTCTTCTAGTTTGGCTTATTTGGGTGTTTCTGAGACTTCTGTGTACGCTCTTTTACTATTCTACATAGTACTCCTTGACTATACCTAGATGTGGAAGATGGGAGTACCCTGCATTTAGTTGCAAGACAGCCAGCTCAATCTCAGCCTTTGCCTGGAACAAACTCAGGAGAGACCAATCAGAATGATGCTAGAGGTATATACATACTTTACATTTCATTATCTGCTTCTGGGTTTCTGTTTAAGATTTCATTGGTCATGCATCTCATCTTTGAATGTAATGGAATTCCTTTAAGACCTAAGAAAATGAGTTTTACTGTAACTGATGTATTATTTGACAGGAACTGATGGTAATGTTGGTGCTACACGTAACCGGGTTGGGCAAATTTCGCACAGTGTTGTCCTTGGAACCTTTAATATTGGGGATCAAGGTGAAGGCATTGTTCCTGATCTTACTCGGGTATGATGTGATGGTTCTTTTGCTCTTGAATTTCACCGTGGGCTGAAGTATTTGCATATTATATTAAGGGGCTTATCCTTGTCAGTCTCAATGACCATACTCCATGGCTTTGACGTTTTGCTTTTACTTCAGATTATTGGGGCAGTTCTGAATTCTATTGGAATTGGGAACCAGACCCTTGGTGGGACAACCAACATACCATCTAGTACACCTGTGAGTAATTGGGCTTTCCTGGACCAGCAGTTTTCATTTAAGTATCCTCGTTATAATGATGTCTTTTATGTTCTCCAGTCAAATGGTTCCAGTTCCTCTCAAGGAACTGAAGCAGAAGGTACACATGGGAATGTTGATGGCAACGGCCAAGCAGGAGGTCAAGCTCAACGTGGGCAGGCATTTCCTAATCACCCATTCCAATCTCTGCCTCAATCTTTACAATTTCCATTGTCAGGGGTTGCAGTACCTCTTCCTTCACTTCATATGGTAGCTTTACATGGTTCCTCTTTCACACTGTTTACAAGTTGCAACTAAAAGAGCAGAAAGTGATTATACATTGCCTTGGGAAAGAAAAGCATTTCTTTTTCATGTTTGGTTGTGTTAAAAAATTGCCAGTTCCAAATTTCTTTCAATCCATTTTCTGTTCTTTTATTTGCAAACCTGTGGATCATTTGTGTTTCTTGATTTGGTAAATGGTTTTACTGATTATTTCCATGTTTCTGTGCTTTAGCCTATTCCTGATTCTTTGAGCACAATTTCTGAGTTCATAAACCACATGGAGCAAGCATTGCCACTCAATGGTGATAATTTCAAGCATCTTAGAATTATCCTTGTAATAGGAACTACTTTGCCATTGACTAATATGTTACCAAGTTACTTGAATGGTTCCTGCAGGGTATCAGCCAGATCCTTCTACCAATGTTGGAGATACAACAAGGGTGGAGTTACCATTTAATGAACGAGGACTGCCAACACCTGAAGCACTAAGCATTATTATCCGGCGAGCACAGCAACTTCTCAGTGCCCATGCTGTGGCTGCACTTTCTGTATATTCTATATTCCTTCATAGCTATGTTCATTTAGATATTTTGTACAGATAATAAATAACCAAATACCTGTATTAAGGGTGGCGTAATGTTTTGGATATATCAATTTTTCTGCACCTTGTCCAGCCTTGTCCAGTTGTCCCTGCTATATCTGGGTAACATATGAACATACCTTTTACTCATGCATGCATACCTATGTATGTTTTGACTCTTGAGAGTGGGTTAATATATTTTATTTATAGTCAAGTATTTCTTTGGATATTCTTTCTGTGGTAGAAACTCTTAGGATGATTTGATTTTCTTTTTACTTGGAGATGGTGGTATTCCAGAAAATGGAGAAGCCAAAGAAAGCGCTTGAAAGCATAAGCATTTTGTTTCTTGAATTATAATCATAGAGAACAACCTTCAGACTTTGCCTTTCAAAGCTTTTTATTGCAAAATAGGAATTGGTTTCTTTCAGGTTCAGGGATGCTAGTTTTTTTAATATTTGAAGAATCATTTTTTTTTTTTGGGGGGAAGCACATGAGGTCCACTATTTTATCAATTACTTAATCTTTTAAAGATAAGATGCCCATAAGGGAAAGGGGGATGCCAATTGTCAAGTTAGGGATATGAGTAGGGTGTCAGTGGGTTGGGTTGGGTTAAGTGGTAAACCGGCTTTTACCCAACCCTATTGGATTAGGGTTGGATCAGTCTTAATCAGGTTGAATGCCAGTGGTTAGATACAAGTAGAGATGCCCAGTGAGGTTAAAGTAGAAAGGATAAACCACCTCTTATACTTATTAGCTTGCATTGCAGGTATGGAACCACTTTTTTCTTTTGGGGCATCATGAACATCTCCTTTAAATATCTTATTTTTCCCTGCATGTTTGTTCTCTTATTACCTAAAAAGGCAGAAAATTGTATGGCATTGCACAAGGGCATCCATTTTATGGAGCCTAGAGGTTAGAGGAGTACAAGATTACTCGAGAAAAAAGAATATATATTTTTTTGATCAATAACACTTTCACTAAATCATCGGTAGAAAATTTATAGGAGGAAGACAAACACACTTATCTTCCAAGAGCCACAAAGAGCCTCATGAAAGGAAAAAAAGAAGAAAAAGAGAAAAGAAGACACTAAAGTTACAGTTTAGCCCAAAGCAGTGAATCTCTTTCTGCCCCTTGTTTAGCTAAATCGTCAGCTAGGGAATTAGATGATCTTTTAACCCAACATGTCTTAACTTCCATCTCCCGCACCAGCCACATGAATTTCCTCCTCTCATTGTTGTACTTCCATAAACCATTTTGATCTTTAGTTAGCCACCCTATCACCACCTCTGAATCCCCTTCAATTATGAGTTTCTTGATGTTCAACTCCTTAGCTTTCCGAGCTCCTTCCATAACTGCAAAGATCTCATCTCTAAGGGAGTCACCCACTCCAATTGGGCCTGAGAACATGGCAGAGATGACCCCATTTTCGTTCCTAAAAACACCTCAAATCCCCGATTGTCCCGGATTTCCCCTACTACAACCATCAAAGTTTAATTTCAAGAATCCACTAGGTGGGGGAGTCCAAGTCACATTCATTACTGACTTGGTCTATGTGCAATTTGCAATTTCACTCCATTTCTTCAACATGTCATCCATAGTGTAATCTGTAAATAGTTCCAAAGATTTCAGCCACTGTACCGCCCTAATATTTATGATAGTCCTCATATCTGTTGCTCCTCTCTGGGTTTCTGAGAATATCCTGGAGTTTCTTTCTTCCCACAGTGTCCAACATACTGCAACCCTTAGTCCTCTCCACATTATCCTTCCCTTTTTTATCCACCAGCTGAAAAAGGTAGGGGAGAAAAGGCAATGCAAGTCTGATGGGGGATTCCAGCTGCATCCAAATAAGGAGTAAGCCCAATCCCAAATTGACCTCGCAAAGTGGCAAGACACCAGCAGGTGAAAGCCAGTCTCCCCATCCGCTTTACATAGAACACACCATTGAGGTGACAAGCAAGTATTGGGTCTCTTCTTTTGGAGTAGATCACCAGTGTTGATTCTTTCCAGATAGGCTTCCCAACAAAAACTACCAACCCTAGGAGGTATTGCTCTGCACCAAACCTCACCAACAGGGAAAGGGGGGAAGGTAGGACTGGTGGACTGACTTAAGACTTTGAAGAACGAAGCACAAGAGAAGATGCCATTGGGGTTAGGTGTCCAAATTCTAGAATCTGCCCTAGTGGGGTCTAAGACAATGTTATCAAGAAGTGCAATAAGGCTCGAAATACTGTCGAGGTCTGAGTCCCTCAAATCCCTTTTTAGACCCAAGTTCCACCCAATCCCAAAAGTTGAAGAGGACGGGGTGGTGAAAGATGAAATCGACTCATTTTTCAAATCAGAAAGAGCATACAAAGAAGGAAACTGATCCTTTAAAGGGGCGTTCCCCACCCAGGTTTGTTCCCAAAATTTTATGGAGTTGCTGGAATTCAAGTCATACCTGATATTAGGGGAGAAAACTGGTAGCAGGTCATGAATGGCTTTCCAAGGAGAATTGCTTGCAGTCCTAGCTCTGATTCCAACGTCCCATCCATTGTGCTCCAGCCCATGTATACTTGCCACTATTCTAGCCCATAGCTTCTCCTTCTCCATAGGGAACCTCCACAACCACTTCCCCAACAGAGTCATATTCCTTCTCTTGATACTCCCAAGCCCCACGCCACCACAAGACTTACTCCTACATACTATCTCCCAGCTAACTCTATGATCCCTCTTCTCCTCTCTTGGCTCCCACAGGAAATCTCTCATTAGCTTCTCTAATCTGTTAGCAACCTTCACTGGGATTTTAAACACCGGCAGGAAAAAGATGGGTAAGTTAGCAAGCATGGCCTTAATTAGTGTAATTCTCCCACCGAGAGAGAGGTAGTTCTTTTTTCAGGATGCCGGTCTTTTTTCAAACCTTTCCACCACCGGGTTCCAAAAGCTCTCTCTCATGGGATTATCACCTAATGGCAACCCTAAGTAGTTCAAAGGCCACCCCGAAACTTCACACCCCAACACTTCAACACTCTCCCTGATCTCTCCCTCCTCCAAGTTTACCCCCACTACACAGCTTTTCCCAAGGTTAACCTTCAAGTTAGACATTTGCTCAAACAGTCGTATCACCAACTTCAAATTCCTGATAAAACTCACATTACCGCCTTCACAAAATAGAATCGTGTCATCAACAAACTGTAAGTGAGTGAGGGGGGTTTCCACCCTCCCAACTCTCCTGCCTCTAATGATCCCCCTAGAATCTGCTCTGTGAATCAGTTTCCCCAAAACCTCCGCAATTAGAATGAACAAGAAAGGAGACATGGGGTCTCCTTTTCTTAAACCCCTACTGGCTGGAAAGAAATCTACCACTGTCCCATTCCCTAGCACTGAATATTGACAACTCCTGACACAACCCATGATCCACTTGCACCATCTAGCCCCAAACCCAAATTTAGTCAAAACTTTCCTCAAGAAATCCCAGTCCACCAAGTCATAAGCCTTTTCCAAGTCCAACTTACAGACCACTCCCTTCTTCTTATCCCTCTTAAAGTTCTCCACACTCTCATTAACAATTAAAATATGATCAGAAATTTGTCTTCCATTCACAAAGGCTCCTTGATAGTGTGCAATGATATCGGGCAGTACCTTCTTCAGCCTCAAAGACAACACTTTTGCAATGATCTTATACAAGCTATTAACCAAGCTAATTGGCCTAAAATCCCTCGGGTGGGATGCATCTTTCTTTTTTGGAATTAAGGCTATAAATATAGAGTTCACACCCGGATTGACAATTCCTCCCCTGAAAAACTCCTCAAACACCTGCAAGAGATCATCTTTCAAGATATCCCAACAATCCTGATAAAAAGCCATTGTGAACCCATCCAGCCTTGGAGCTTTTGTTCTATCCATAGAAAACACAGCTTCCTTGATCTCTTGTAGAGTACAGTTTCTTTCCAACCTTCTCCTGTTCTCCACCCCTACATCTGGCCAGTCCAAACCTTCTACCCACACCCTTCTACTCACAGGCCTTCTTAGAATAGATTTGAAGTGCTCCACACAGGCCCTGGCAATCTCCTCTTGTTGTACTAACTTGATTCCATCTACAACCAATTTGGAGATAAAGTTCTTCCTTCTCCTACCATCTGCTAGAGAATGGAAATACCTAGTGTTTCAGTCTCCCTCTTGCAACCACTTACACCGAGATTTTTGCCTCCAATTAATTTCCTCTTTGTGCAGGCAACTTCAAATTCTCCCATTTCTTCTTTAGAGTCAAGGCTTTCAATCTTATCCATCAGATCTTCCTTTCTTTCTTCTATCCTCCCAAACTCCATCAAGTTCCACTCCTTGATTTTTGCTTTCAAGAATTGTAGTTTCTTATAGAATCTCATCCCCTCCCCCACCAGTGGGTTACAGTCATGCCACCACTCCCTCACTTTGTTAGTAAACCCTGGATGAAGTAACCACATATTTTCAAATCTAAAGGGGGTAGGACCTCCACACCTTCTTTCCTCCTTACATAATACTATGGGCCAGTGATCTGAGGTCACCCTTGGGAGAGCTCTAGAAGCCAAGGTTCCCTAATGTTCTTCCCAATCCAAAGAGAATAGGAATCTATCCATTTTAGAGCAAATGGGTCTAGATTGGAGATTTGACCATGTAAATGTCTTATGGGCTAGGGGAATCTCTTTAAGCTCAAAGGCATCCACAAAACTGTTAAACTTTATCATGCTTTTTGTCACTCTCTGGTTAACCTTATTGGACTCCTCTGAGAATCTGATCACATTGAAAACCCCATCCATGCACCAAGGCCCATCCCACAATCCTCTAACATCAGCCAATTCCTCCGACAACTCCTCTCTCTCTTTATAGTCATTCGGTCCGTAAACATTTGTGAGCACCCATGTATAGTCATTCTCTTGTTGCTTGAACTTCATAGAAACCGAGTACTTTCCGATCAACTCCTCCAGACCTTCCACCACATCCCTCTTCCACATTGTTACAATCCCCCTGGAAGCACCCCACGAGGGAGCAGCCACCCAGCTAATTCCCCTAGCTTTCCATACACTCCTTGCCCATTTATCATTAAACTCCATTCTCTTAGACTCTTGTAGCAGCACAATGTCTGGGTCACACCGTCTTATTACCTCTTTTATTGTCGCCCTCTTCCTTGCACTCCCAATTCCCCTCACATTCCAACTAAGAATCTTCATTTCGCTTCTTTTTAAACCCCTTGCCACCTACCACTACTTTCCCCTTTCCTTCTGTCTCCATTTACCCCGAGCCTCTTGTCTCCTTCTATTATCTCTCTTCAATCTCTCTACTTCACTCAATCTCCTCTTCTTTATTATGATATTCTCCTTCCTCTTTTGTAAGTTTTCTTTCAGCACATTCAAATCTTCCAACCTGCAACCCAGCTTCCCTACAAATTCTGCTATCATGTCTTCTCTCACCGAGTCCACCACCCCTACCCTTCCTACAAAATCCCCTCCATCTCTATCCACCTGCCTTTCTTCCTCTCCTCTGGTTCATCCTCTATTCTTTCCTCTCCATCCACCCTCCCTTTCCTATTACCTCCCTCCATCCCTGCTCTCTCCCCGTAGTCCTCTCCATCTCTACCCTCATTCCTTTCCCTCCTCTCCACTAACCCTTCCCCTCTTCCTACCTCCCCTTCCCTTCTCCAGATCAGCTCTCCTTCCACTTCCTTAAGCACTCTTTCAATAATTTCCCACACTTTTTCACTCCTGTACCTTCCTTTTGGCACCTTCCCACCTTCCTTCCCGTCTCCCCCTCCTCGGAGAGCCCGTATGCTAGCTCGGCTACATATTCATGGGCTACAAGACATGGAACAGGAGTGAAATCTGGAACCAAAGACACTGGAGACACATTAGTAGCACAAACCGAAATCACTTGGTTACCTGGGACTGATGGACAAGCTAGAAAAGGACTGCTCCCTGCCTCCCTCTCTTATTCCAGAGTTGGTAAACATTTATCTCCCTGAGTTGGTTGGGAAGTACTTCTGTCCTTTGGTCACCCTGGTGATCTTTCCACTCTACCCCTGGTTCACCCCTTGATGGTGTGTTCCTGCTCTGCTTCCGGTTCTCCCGATCTACCCCTTCTGAAACTCCTTGCACACTCTGTGGTCTTGGGAGTGAGTTGAACCGCTTACAATCGTCACCCTGAAATAAACTTGCAATATTCCACCCATCGATGTCACCTCTAGTGCAACTACCTTCGTCGTTTACACTGCCCACGCTAGTACCATCAATAGAACAGTCCTTTGAATCTTCATCACCTTCACTGCACTGCGCCCAGCCTTCATCCTTCTCTTCCTTCTCTTCAGTTCTCCCCTAACGTAACTTGGCTTCGGCTTCTCTGAGGGGCGTCGCAGGGGGTTAAGCTCCTTCAGCCTCCGTTGGGAAACCCACTGCAGATCAAGCTTCTTCTCCACTTTCCGGCGCTGTGCGTGTTCCCCCCTGTCTTGCGACTGGGGACGATGATAGACCGTTAACATTGTCTATCTTAGTCGTGTCTCCAGTCACGTGATTTATTAAAGGCTCACACGCCTTTTTAAAACACTGGATCGGGCCCGCTGACCCAAATGGGCCTTTAAACGCACCCAAAACATTTCGAATGGGCTTTGGCTTTGGCTCATTCTTAAGCCACCGCGACCTCACGTGATTTTTAAAAGGGTCACACACGTTCGACCCCAGGCTCGGTTTGGTTTTAACCGGTCTAGGTCCAGTTCTTCCTTGGACCGGCTCCTTTTCCTTGTTCAAACAGGTCAGATTGGCGCCGGTTACAACCTGTGCAAAAGACCTGCCACCCTCCAGACTGTTCACTGCTCCCACACGCATAAAACCCACCCCTCCAGACTGTTCACTGCTCCCACACGCATAAAACCCACCCCCTGAGTGCTACCCTTTTGTTTCTCCAGCCTTTGTTTTTCCATTTTAGTAAAAGTTCTTTTCTTGTTTGAATCTACCAATCCTTTCTTGCCACGGAGTTCTTCTTCTTCAACCTTCTCATCTCCCTCCCTACGAGCCTCTTTCCAGAGCACCGATTCGATGGATGAAGCCAGCCACTCTGAGTAACAAAGCCCTTCAACTAGCACCTCTATCTTCCGAGGAATCTCCTCAGGTTTTACACCATTCAATAAAATGGAAGCTGAACAAAGGTCTCCCCAAAAGGCACCTCCTAAAGATCCTCCACACATCAAAGCAATGGCTTCAGCAACTTCCCGCTTCCACAAGTTAAAGGGAAGGCCTAAGAGACGCACCAGCACTCCATCTTGAACAAAGAAATCTTTGGAGTTTGATACTGGACACCATCTTGATACTGTGATATTTCCAAGATCAGCTTGGATATTTAATGCCTCAACTTCTACTCTATTCTCAAGCAGATCCAGCACAGCCTTGTCCTTCTCAAAGGGTGTTAAAATAAACGTACTCTTCAGCTTTAAACTTGCTGTTAACAGATCTGTAACTTTCCTCCAGTCTAGTATATGAGCTGAAGCTTTAACTATCAGCTTACTTTCCCAATCTCCTTTCTGTATGTTTACTCCCATTCTGTATTTGCCTGCCCCAGCTGTCACTAAAAGAGTCTCTTGCTTATTATTGCTCACCAGACTAGTAGAAGTGCTCATCTTCCTTTTTACTGTTACTTCTCTTTTAGCACCCAAGCGTTGCAGCAGTTCACATAAGACCCCGTGAACTGCCTTCCAGCCCTGACTCTTCCTTCCTTTTGGTAGGCAGACCATCTGCTTTCTTCCCTTGCCAAAAAATTCTGTCAAAGAAATAAAATAACTTTAAGGTTTCTCTTACATTCTACAACAAACCTTCTTCCAGTTTCTGAGAGAAACTCTTTCCAACAATTTTGTTTGCCTTTGTTACTTGCACCTTCTACAAACTCCTTGAACCCTTCAATTACCCCCAAACCTTCTAACAGCACCATCTCTCTCTTTGCTTCCCTGATTTTCAAGCTCAGCTGACCATTTAATCTCAGCTCCTCAAATAGCAGCTCCTTAGTTTCAATCTTCAAAGCTTTTCTCCAACGGCCTACCTCCACAAACTCTCCCATCTCCAACGGCTTCATCTTCGGAGAGCTGGTATTTTCCACTGCATCTATTCTACCAATTAGATGCCTCTCACTGCGATCAAGGAACCGCTCGAGCATAAAAAAAAGAATAAAATGTAAATCCCCCCCTTTTTATTTTAATGAAAGTCTGCATTTCTCAAAAAAATTCCTGGGTAGTCGTCATCATAGTGAGAATAACAAATTGTACTTTGTTATATGAAAAATTAAAGGGTGTTATAATTGGTGATCTAGGCAACCAAGGTGCATTAGGCATAGGAGTGGTGAGAGATAATAGGGGCCAGTGATGTATGTCAATCTGCTGGCTTTCACTCAAGGTCTAACATTTGCTTCCATGAATATCTGGACAGACCTGATTGTTTAAGGTGGCTGCCTAGTAAGCTTTTCTAGGTTAGAGGAAGAGACAACTTGGATATATAGGTTTTGTAGTCTGGAAAAGCAGGAAAAATCAGTAGCAGCATGAACTGCTCCCTCAGGTGGGTCTGAAGAGCTGCTAATTGCTTGGTTGATTCTTTAGCAATAATAGGGGTTGCACAGGAGAATCTTTGTGGGGAATTTCTGGGCTGGGGAATGAATTGTAAATATGGTAATTATAAATTCAAGTTGGTATGACACTTATAAAAAAAGCAAGTTGGTATGGTCAGCCTTGGGCTGTTTTGTAATAATAACTTGCTATCAGAATTTTTTGTAGTAAGGAAATTCTCTTTTCTGCAATAAAGTTCAATTTTTTTCATTGACTATCCAAAAGGAAAAGGAAAAACTTTACAACTATAAAAGTTCAGGTTTATGGACATGGCTGATATCATTTCCTGCCATTCCCTTGCCATATCTGGGTAATATAACTTTCTAGCTTTATAGTGATCCTTCCCAACCTATTTGTTTCCTTGTTTATTTCATCATTTTGGTCATTTAGATTAATTTGCTTACAATGACCTGTTGTTGCAATTTCAGAAACCTAGACAATAGCCCTCGCTTTCTCTTGGATATTCACAGAAACCTCATTCTTGATCTAGGGAAGTTTTTCAGTCATTTACCTGCTGGTCTGGCATCATCTAAAGTTGACAAAATATCAGCACTGAATGATGAAGTATCTGCATCTTCAAAGTTGGGGTGGACAAGAAACTACTCCCTCATCAAGGAAAAAATATTAGCAACAATTGTTCTAGTATTTTAGCAACAATTGCAAGTTGTATCATACACCACATGATCTTTTCTTTACTAGCATCAATCCTAGGCCAAGAAGAAAAGAATCTCATGTGGAAATTGTGGCCTGAAATGAGGATGCCTAAGTTGTACTACAAAAATCAGCCAACTTCTTGGTAGATAGTTTAGTGGGGGGGGGGAATCCTTTATGTTTGGGTGTCTCACATCTTGGGCAGATATTTCTTTCTGTTCATGTGTTGATGCTGCTTCATCTGTTTCTGAATTGTGTTTATATCCCATAGGTTGAGGATGAAGGGGTTGCATTACACTTCTCAGTCCAGATAAAATTACTCATTTTTATCCAGTTGCTGATTAAAAAATCTCATTCTTTCTCTTTCGTCATGAGCTGGTAACTTTTACCAGTAACTATCACCATTGCATCATTGGAATTTGGAAGTTTGTGGCCATTCATCCACATCCACATTATGGATTGCTTTTGCGAGGAATGGAAAACAAATAAATACTTGATGCCATTATAGAAGGGGAAAAATGCAATTTGGTCTACCAAGAACTAGTAAAATATGTTACTTCAGGTTCAGGTAGGATTAATTTAGAATATAATTTATGCTTGAATTGAGGGTTTCTTTTCCCCTTGTAATTCAAGCCTCCAGGTGAAATTTTGGAGACGGGGGAAATAGCTAGGATTCAGTAGCACTAGCACCCCAGCACTGACTAAAATAATCTAACCATGCTACTAGCCCACTGCACAGTTTTTTGTAATTGTAAGTAAGAGGTTATGAGGTTGATTCTCCTTATTATTGATAAAAAATGCTACTAGCCCACCGACTCTAATTGTTTTTCAAGAGAAAGAAGACTTATATATTTCTTAATTTCAGATGGCAACTTGTGTTTCTTTTCATTTGTCACTGGTCTTAGTGATGTGATATTCTGGCATGGTTATAACATTAAGTGGGTTTTATTTAGGATGCCACCATTGTTATATGCTGCACAAAAACTTATATGTTATAAGCAGTGTAATTAAAATTGTTGCCTAGGCAACCACATGGGTGTTTTGGAGGTCCATTGTCTAGGTGACCGACTGGGCCTGTGGTATATATTCATAGATATATACATCCTAGTGGGGGCAGGTAACCAGTTTTGCCCTCCCTCCTTTTTTTGAGAAAAGGTAAAGTATTTCATTAAATAAAAAAAGTTACAGAAGGCCTCAAGGCCTGCAAAGTAAGGCACTGAGCAGGAAAACAAAGCAAAACTTTGTACATCCCAAGGGCTTCTATTCAGCGAGATACAAAAATATTGCAGTTGTCAGAAAAAGTATTGTGTGGAGTGTTCTTAAATAATTTGTGAGAAGCCACCCATGAGTAATTCTTCCCAAAAAGCTTTTAGAACTGTGTCTTCTGGTTTGTATTTGCCTTCAAAAAGCCTCCTGTTCCTCTCTGTCCAAACAGTCCACTGAACTACTGGTGGAATTACTCCCCAGATGACTTTTCCTTTTTTAGATAAACCATCTAGGGATGCTACCCATGTGAAAAAGGCAACTTTGGGAGGAGCTGCAGTTTTCCAAACCTTATTTGTAGGAAAGCTAACCTCCTCTTCAGAGCAAAGTTTGCTGCAGAAAGATTTTACTGAGAATGAGCCTGAGTTCTCCCATGAATTATTGATACAAGTGTAAATAATCCATTTACAGTTGACTGGAGTGCATGTGGAGCTATGAATTTGGATTTTTGGACCTTTTGTTATCAATTTATTGATTCTCTTTCCATTTGTAATTTGCTGCAATTCTGTAGCACATCACAAGACGTTTGGAAGAAGAGAGAACTTCTACTGATCCTTCAGTACGTGGGCAAATTCAGGCAGAATCAGTGCAAGTAGGATTAGCAATGCAACATTTAGGTGCTCTTCTTTTGGAGCTTGGTCGCACTATTCTGACACTACGCATGGGGCAGACACCTGTATGTACTCTAGTTATCTTTTGTCTTTATTTCTAATTATAATTTACCTTGATCTATGACTGCCTTGTGCAAATTTCAGGCTGAATCTGTGGTGAATGCTGGGCCTGCAGTTTATATATCTCCTTCAGGACCTAATCCTATAATGGTTCAGGTAAGTTATTGTCTTTTAAAGTTAAATGTGTCATCTTCTACATAGTCTTTTAATACCTATAAATGGCGTATAATGTGTAGTACATGCAAAGGAAATTTAAAACCACCATTGAATGGGTTCCATCCAGTGTTATTGGTTGCAATTACCAGTTCTGGTGCAGATTGATTGCAACTATTTATCATAGCTAGGATTCTCTTTTTTTAATAAATCAAGTAGATGTTCTAGTTCTTTTAGTAAATTAAGTTAGGACCATCCATCTGCACTATTTAGCTCATTTTATCATGGGAAATTACCCAACGCTGGTCCTGGTTGTTTGGGGTCTTGGGAGGGGTGAATTGGATGTGGACCTAACCTTTGGCATTTGATAGCACTAAGTATTCAGTTAGTAGGAGCAAAGCATTGTATTAAATTATAAGAGGGGAAAAAGCCTATATACAAAAAACTGGTCATTGAGAAAGAAAACAATAAGCTGTACAAAAGAGAGTATGCACCAAAAGTGGGTCATAGCTATTTAATTTATTAAACAAAAGAGGAGTCTGAAATGGAACCAAGAATAGAGTATTGTATTTCTTATTCATCACTTTTTTCAATTGGAATGATTCTGTTCTCCAAAGATTGGATATTATCTCAATCTTCCAATAAAGCAAATGGAAAGAGATTTTGGAGAATATATTCTCTATGAATTGTCATCATCATCTAAGCCTTTTTAAGCAAGGCGCAAGGTGAGGTGCAAGCCTTTTTAAGCAAGGCGCAAAAAATAAAAAATGTCAAAAAATAAAAAATGCCAAAAAAATAAAAAAAGCCAAAAAATCTAAAAATTATTAAGCATAATATTAATAAAAATATAAACTTAAATTTTAAAATAAATGTTTTAAAAAACCTATTATCTAAAATTAAAATACATAAACATAACATGTAAAGCATATTCAAATGAGAATTTAAAAATAAAATCAAATACACAAAACATTTTCAAGCATATAAAACCCACAATCTCTTTTTTCTCAATTGCATTACTTCAAGTAGCTAATGTGATGTAAAACATATTACATTCCTGATTATACGAGGTGCCTTTGTGCCACGGCCTTCGAGGCAAAGCCCAAACAAGTCCATGTCAGGTCTTAAATTCTTAGTTCTCCCACAAAAAATAATGATTTTATAGTTTTAATTGCTTTTTAAGAAGATATTTTATTAGGATGAATGAATCAACAATGTTACCAAATAGTGGGTTCTTGAATAAAATATCTTCTTAAAAAGCAATTAAAACTATAAAATCATTATTTTTTTGTGCGAGAACTAGAATTTAAGACCTAATGTGGACTTGTTTGGGCTTGCCTCGAGGGGCGTGGCATGGGGGTCTGGGGGTGGAGCCCCGGCCCAACCACTAGACACAAAAAAGCAAAAAAAGCGTCGAATTTTCAAAAGGCGCAAGGTGCACCAGGCGTGCGCTTGTTGAAAGGGCTGTGCCTAGGACCTGGGTGAGACACCTACCCTAAAATGTGCCTCACCTGTGCGCCTAGGCGTGCCTTTTAAATCACTGATGAATCCTGTTTCATCATTCCATTCTGTTCCGTGCCATATGCATTGTTAATTATTATCTTATACATACTTCTGATCAAGTTAATTGGCCGAAAACCATTCATTTCTGCAGCTCCACTTTTCTTGCAAATAAAAAATATGAAGGTTGCATTGAGACTTCTTTCCAATGCTGCTGAATTGTGGAATTCCTCTAACACTTTGAGGAGATCATGTTTGATCTTCTGATTCTTCTCCAATATTTCTTGTAAAACATAATGATGAAGCTATCAGGTCCAGGGGCTTTCTTCCCTTCCATTTCTTCAACTGCCCTTTGATTTCCTCTTCCGAGAAAGTTTTTCCTAATTCATCCACTCTCTGCTCCGACAGCATTTCAGATTGTAACCCATCTAATTTTGGCCAGAATTTACATGGTTCTTTGTACAGTTGCTTGCAGAAACTAACAATAGCCTTCACCTCATCTTGTGGAAGAAGGCAGTTCCATTATCTCCTGCTTTTAAGCACTTGACTGTGGACGTCTGTTTCCATTTCACCTCATCTTGGTAGGCTAAGGAATCATACTTCTTGGCCAAGAATCCCTTCATCCTTTTTTTCCTCTAAGGGCCTCAATTTCTCCTCAAAAATTATATCAGCAATGATTTTTAGGTATTCATCTCGTATGTTTTCATCATCTTTTGAGCTTTTCCTGCTGCCAGGTTTCTATTTTACTTTTGAGCCATTATAGCTTCGTGCTCATTACATGGCTGGCTGAAACCTTCAAGTGAATTTTCTGTCCTCCAATTCTGAATATTTGTGTCAAACTTCTACAACCCCATCCAACAGTTTTCCAGCCTAAATGGATGGCCCTGCCTCTTAATGCCGTTTGTGTCCAATTGCAAAGGGACATTGTCTGGCAGTGGTCTTGGGAGAGCTTCTTGAGAGGAACTGGGAAACAAGACTTCCCATTCAGTAGTTATTATAAATCTATCCAACCTAACAAAAGAGGGAGATTCTTGATTATTGGTTTGCGTGTAAGTAGCACCAGCCAGAGGAAGGTCATGCATCACCCATTTTTGCATAAAATTTGACAACAATTGCATACCTTTGTTGCTTCTGCTACGCCCTTGTTTGTCTTCCAGATTGAGAATAAATAAAAATCTCCACAATGGACTCCGAGAATATAATAGGGACTTTATTTGGGATCCATAATAGCTTCACAGAAGTAGAGAATCTTCCAAGTTCTTGGTCCAGAAGCTTAAAAATGCTGGTGTTCCAGATAAAGGCAATCTCTCCTGTTGTATTGACTGCAGGTATTGCTAATCAGTTACAAGGTTTGAAACCTCAAACACCCCTTGAAACTGAAGTCACGTATCTTGGTTTTCTACAAAAGTAGAATATCTGCTCTTCTTTCTTTCAAGAAAGTGCCTGCTACCATTCTCCTGCCTAAGCCCAAACCTCTAATATTCCAGGAAATTATTCGTATCTTCTCCATTGGTTATCTTTTGGAAGATCCGTTTATTAGGCTCACACTTCTGGCACTATTGTTCAGTCCCAAGGCCGGTCTTAGCAACTCTTTGGACTGCCTCCTATTCTTTTTGGCCTTTCTCCACCAAGTAATGCTTAGCTATTCTTTGGCTATAATTGGGGTGGAGAGAGCCACTTGCTGTGCCATGCTGATACAAAGTTCTCTTGGGGGCTTGTTTTTGTTAACTTCTCTTTTTTGCATGTGCTATAAAGATTCTTTTTGCCTATTAATGAAAATTAAAATTACTCATCTGAAAAAAGAAGATAAGAAAAGAAAGGAAAAGGTAATGGCAATGTGTTGGGGGTGAGGATTAACAATTTAATCAAGTCCTTCATTCTCTGTTTTATTTTTGCACGAGAAAAGGCTATTATAAAATGCTGGCTGTGGTCCATGGTCTTCCCTCCAGTTGATATTTTTTTTTGATCAATAACTGTGAATTGTATTAATTAAGATTAAGAAAAATTACAAAGCAAGGGTGCTAAACAATCTTAGCTCCCTAGAACAAGCATTGAACACCAAAATACAATTACAATACAGCCCGAAATAAAGAGTTTCTGTTCACCCCTTGCCTAGCTAGACCATCTGCCAGTGAGCACTTCTCTTGACCCATTTGTACTGAATTTCAATATCCTTAGTCAACCACTTAAATTTTCTCTTTTCATTGCTGTAATTCCATATCCTAGAGTTATCCTCTTTTAACCAGTTCACCACAATTTCAGAGTCTCCTTCTATGATCAGCCTACTAAATTGCATATTCTTGACTCTTTGTACCCCTTCAAGAGCTGCAAGTATCTCGGCCCTCAAGGAATCTCCCTCCCCTATTGGTCCAGAAAACATAGCTAATTGATTCCCATGTTCATCTCTTATTGCTCCCCCTATTCCGGGTGGCCCTGGATTACCCATACTGTTGCCATCGAAGTTCAGTTTAATAAAGCCATGAGGTGGAGGAATTCAACAAGAGTTTGATGCCTTCTTAGCTGAAGCTAATTCTGCAATCTCCTTTTAGTTTCTTAGCATCTCATCTACTGAGAATTCTGCAAATAATATATGGATGACCTCTAGTATTACTTCCAAGCTTCTCTCCTTTTCTGAGAAGATCTGTGAGTTTCTCTCCTCCCAAATAGTCCAACAAACTGCAGCCCTCATACATCTCCACATAATCTTGGCCCTTTTTGTTGGCCAAATCGGCATGGAACTGAATAAACTTTGCACATTCAAAGGGGGGGTCCACCTGCACTCAAACAAAGAAGTACACCATTCCTAACTGACTTTAGTAAACTGACAGGAAATTAGTAAATGGTATTCAGACTCACCATTGGTTTTACAGAGAGCACACCAGTGAGGACACAAACAACTATTGGGTCTTTTTCTTTGAAGTAAATCACCTGTATTAACTCTTTCCAGAAAGGCTTCCCAACAGAAACTCCCAACATTTGGAGGTATAGGAAGACACCACACCTCTTTAACAGGGAAGGACAGATCCAAAGAAGAAGGTTGTTTTAGGGCTTTAAATAAAGAAGTACATGTGAAAGAACTCGAGGTGGTACGTGTCCAAATTCTACCGTCTGCCTTTGTTGGATCTAGGAAAACCCCTTCAAGAATGGATAACAAGGATAAAATACAATCAAACTCTGTGTCCCTGATTTCCCTTCTAAAGCCCAAGTTTCAACTGAACCCAAAAGCTGAGTAGATGGAATAAGGAAGGGGGAAACTGGTTCATTTTTAAATGTGGGAAGAGTGAAAAGACTTGGGAATTGGTCTTTTAAGGGAGAACCCCCAATCCAGATATGTTCCAAAAAATTGATGAGATTGCCTGAGTGCAAGTCATACTTGATCCATGGAGAGAACAATGGCAAAATAGCTTGAATAGCTTTCCAAGGTGCTGCTCTTGTAGTCCTTGCCTGAATCCCAGAATCCCATTCATTGTCTGCTACCCCATGAATACTGCCCACTATCTTCACCCAAAGTTTATCCTTCTCCAGTGAAAATCTTCACAGCCATTTCCCTAGTAGTGCCAAATTCCTATTCCTTATGTTCCCAATACCCAAGCCTCCCTCCCTCTTGCTCCTACAAACCATCTTCCACCTAACCCTATGGTCCTTCTTCTCCTCCCCCAGTTCCCAGAGAAAGTCTCTCATTTGTTTTTCTAATCTGCTGGCCACCCTAACTAGAATCTTAAAGACTGATAAAAAGTAGATAGGAAGGTTAGCTAATGTAGACCTGATTAAAGCGATTCTCCAACCAAGAGACAAATAATTATTCTTCCAAGTTGCTAGTCTCTTTTCAAACCTCTCTACAACCGGAACCCAAAACTCATCTTTCTGAGGGTTATCTCCCAATGGCAAACCGAGGTAGTTTTAGGGTCAATTAGAAACTGCACACTCCAAAATGTCTGCACACTCTGACATCTCCCCCTCCCCCATATTGACCCCAACTAATCTGGGGCAGTTTGTTATTATTATTTTTTTGGCATGTGCATGTTTGTAGGTTGGGGATCTTGAGAAATTTAGAAAGGAAATAAAAATACAAACATATAGAGAATAGCTAAATATTTAAGGGATTCCATAAAAAGAATCTGCAACGGAGGATAGAAATTTATTGCCAGACCAACTGTTAAGTAAAATTTGTGCAAACATTAACCCAATTCAATTCTTGGGTTCAACTGTCATTGACTCTGACCTGACATCTGATCAGGATTAGCATGAATAGCAGAACATGCTACTTACATATGCTGCACTGTTCATGGTATCAGGTCCACTTGCTGAAATTAATATTGTCATGTTATCATGGTGCTTGGTCTATACATTCATCTTAAAAAAGTTGACGTGCTCTTTTGTTGACTGAACAAGGTTTAACATCTTTTTGCAGCCGTTTCCTCTTCAAACCAGCTCCCTCTTTTCTGGTGCCTCTGCTACTTCTCGTGCAAATCCTGGTAATATGGATCCTTTTGGTCTTGGAGATGTTCCTAGAAACATAAACATCCATATACATGCTGGTGAGAAGCTTACATACTCCAAGTAATTTTCCTTTTTTTTGAGTCACCTTATCTGAGACTTTATCCAATAATCAGGTACCTCGCTTGCTTCCGGTGCACTGTCTGTTGGTTCCAGGGCAAATGTTGGGGAAAGCACTCATGATGGAAGTGGTTCAGGTGATTCAGGGCCAGCCAGGGTAGTGCCTGTGAGAAATGTTATTGCTGCAGCTGTTCCACGGTCCTCTGCGGAAACAGCCAATGTTCTAAGTGTTATCTACCCTTTTCATGGAAGATCTCAGCAGATAAACCCTAACCATTCGGCTCCTATACAGGGTTCCAGTACATCAGCTCCCAACTCAAGACAATCTGATGCAAGTGGAGAAAATCAGGATCCATCAGGTAACTTGTAATCAGATACATCTATAATGGACCCATTGTGTGGCAGTGATTGATTTATCTCTTCTTCTATGTAACTAGGCCAATCATCAACTCCAATCATCCATGATTCATCTGTTGGATCTGGTGTGGACAGTAATCTAGAGAATCATCAGCCTGAAAGCATGGCCATTAAAGGAGCTGGAGGGACTGCTCTATCTGGACCTAAGCAGAATTCTGCAGGGGAAGGAATACAGGCATGTAACAGTCTTCATGTTATATTTTTCTTTAGCAGGGTTGGCTCTTGGAAGAGTGGTGATTTAGGCTAATAAGCGCATCTCATTTTTGATAAAGGAGACACAACTACACCATAGTTATTAGTCAAAAGGCGTTTTTTCCTAAAGAGACAAAAAATATCCGCCCCCCTCCCACCCACCCACACCCCCCCCCCCCCCCCCCCCAAAAAAAAAAGTTTGGATTCCCTTCTCACATCCACCTCACAGCCCTTGCAGCCACACATAGGGAGCATCTCTGTGCTTGCATGTTTTTATTCATGAGATGTTCCCAATGCATGGCTGCAAGTGCTGTGAATTTGGTTTCAAAACTCAGATTTAAATATCTCTCCATGTTGTACATTTTATCTCTTTTCCCCCACCTCACCCCCATCCCCTCCAAAAATTATGTTATCTGGAGATTCAACTGAAAATTATTGATTGGCAGACCCACCACAAGCATCGACAATTTAATAATAATGAGGATACAATTGATAATTCGAGTTCAAGGGGAGCTTCTTCAAGTAATTCAAGGGATGGCTCTGCAGTTGCATCAGAGAATGTTCCAAGATCCAGCCAGAGCCATGATCCTCCTGAGGGTTCCAATGCTGTTCCTTTGGGATTAGGCTTGGGAGGTCTGCAACCAAAGGTGAGATGTCTTTCTTCAACTATATATCTATTGGAAAGATTCCTACATCTTTCCACACAATACCTCTCAACATTGTGCACAATGTATCAGCAAATGTTTTTGAGAAAATTTAACTAGGATTCATCAAAGGAGGAAGAGGTACATGAGATGTACAAAGCAGGGGAAGAACCTCTACAAATTACAAAGGTGGAAGCTTTTCGCTATACAAATTCTCCAAATAAACACCACATTTGGCTAAGCCATCTGCTGTATGATTGTGTTTCCTAGGAATCCACCATCTGCTGTATGTTTGTGTTTCCTAGGAATCCAAACTAATTTTACATTTAAACAGTCCAAAGAGTCCCTAGCCAATGCCAAATAGTGACTCACTCTCCAAGGTCCCCCTCTTGGTCTCTTAACCATTTTATAGTATTTTGTTGAATCACCTGCAATGATTAAATTCTGGATTCCCATTTTTTTTTATTATTCTGATTCCTGAGAGCAGCCATCACTTCAGCCTTTTTGGAATCAGCCAAACCAATTGGACCACTGAAAGTCCAACAAATGTTGCCCCTTTCATCCCTTACTATGCCTCCAATACCAGCTAAGCCAGGGTTACCTAAGGCACTTCCATCGAAGTTTAGGGTCACCACTCTTTCAGTGATGGGGTTGGGATGTCTCAAGGATGTTTGATGGAGTTGAGGGAGAAACAGAAAGGGGTAAGTATCTCTATTGAGGTCATTGGCTGATAATCCTTTGAACAGATCTGAGTTCACCATCCAGAGGTTGCAAAGGTAAGTAATGTCTGAAATCAATTCCTCTAGGGGCCTGAATTTGTTGTTGAAGAGGCGTTTGTTTCTTTCATCCCAAACTCCCCACAACACTGCATGTAGCACTGATTGCCAATAAAGTTTACCCCTTTTACTTAAACCTGTTCTTTGCCATTGATGCAGAAAGTCCATAATGTGCTCTGGTATAACCCAGCTATAACCTGCCATTTTCAAGAAATGGAACCAAATCTTTTGGGTGAACTTGCAGTGAAGAAAAATGTGGTCTGCTGATTCACCTTCACTGAAGCATAAAAAATGTATTAGCAAATTTTGGTGCTGGATTTTTCAATCCAGTCTATTATGTACCTTTTGCATGGAAGCTATGTCCTTGGGGTTATTACAGTCATTCATTGTATTCCCTTGCAATCTTTAACCTAGATTTTGCCTACTTGTTTTGAGCTAGTATTAGTTCTGGTTAATTAGTGCTTCGGCCAATTACCCTGACTTTTTCTTTCTTTCTCTCTTTCTTTCTTTTCTTTTCTTTTCTTTTTTTTTGATTGGTGCTAATTTCCTTGACATTAGACTATCGAGATTGATAGGCATATGCACTGTAACTATGAAAGGGGCATGCTCCTGAGAATGATGGGTATTTGAAAATATGCATGGTGTTTCTCATGTTGGAATTCTTTCTTTTTTGCTTCTTTTTTTTCCAAGTATTGCACTTGAACTTACCATGGTTCTTAATCAAATAATTATCGATGTTCAAACTCTTGATATGCCCAGAGACGAAGCAGGCAGATGAGACCACAGGAGAGGGACAACAGTGGAACATCTCATGCAATTCCTGTCAATGAGAACCAAAGTACAATTGCTGGCGGACAACGGGTTTTGCAATCTCTCTTGTCTCAGAGCACCAATGCAAATAGAGTTGGTGCAAATGGACCCTCAGTGCAGCTGCCTTCTGTGCTTGGGCAGATTATGGAGAGTTTGCCATTGCAGAGGCAAGGTTCTAGTGGACAAGTTGATGCAGCGGGTGCGATGTCTCAGGTTCTCAACAGCCCTGCTTTGAATGGTCTATTGGCCGGGGTTTCAGAGCAAGCAGGAATTGGTTCACCTGCTGTCTTGAGGAATATGTTGGCGCAGTTCACACAGAGCCCAACAATGAGAAATACACTCAACCAAATTGCCCAACAAGTTGAAAGCCAAGATATTGGCAACATGTTTTCAGGATTGGGAAGTGGCCAAGGTGGTGGTGTGGATTTATCTACAATGATTCAACAGATGATGCCAATTGTATCTCAAGCGCTTACAAGGGGATCAACTCAACATGATACATTCCGTTCATTAGAGCCTGAAAGTCAGCAACAGCATAGTCAGAGTAGGCCAGGCAGAGAAGACAAACCAGATTGTCAGACTTCTCAGGTTTGTCTATAATGGATTTTCTTCTTTCTGTTTGACTAGGACATGGCTGTCATGTGAACTTTTGCAAGAACCCCTTTTGTCATGGTCCTTGAGTCCTGGATTTGTTTAACTGTTTCATATTATTTTTATTAACTTGCAAATCGATTCATTTCCTTGTCTAGAATCTTCTGCAACCGAAATTATTTGAGAAACAGGTCAATTGCACAAATCTTGATTCTTGATTTGAATCCCAAGATTCACTTGCTTTGTTCCATTCCAATCCATGAGATGGACCAACCATTCCCCAATGTTCTCCATAAATTTTAGTAGGGTATTGGATGGCTTTCTTTCCAACTATATAATTTAAAAAATCCATTGAGGGAAAAAAGTGACTTAGGATTCGTTGTACATGTTTTTTTCTTTCTCTAATTCTGAGGATTTTATCAGAAAGGAACATATAATAATGAGGATCAATAAAATAATTTTGCTTTGTCCCTTTTTTGCGCTACCTCTACCACTGTGTAATCGTTTGACGATGTGTTTTTGCATATTAAATGCTTGCCTGTTAGAACCAATTTATCTAAAAATGCTCAATTTGGAAGTGCTTTTGACTTTGTTTTATTCTTCAGGTTGGCATTCAGCAAACGGTCAATAGGATTGAACACCATGATCCTCCCAGTGACATTTTCCGATCTATGGTTGAAAATGCCACTCTATTGTACAGTGATGGAAACGGCTCTGAAGATCTTGAAGAATTATATAGTGATGACTCTCTTGCAAATGTACGTACTTATGACGTTCAAATAGTTTTCTGAAAGTATTTGGTACTTCATAGCTCTTTTTGGGTTGCAGAGGAGTTTTGTTTACAATATCTTCAATTTCTGTATCTTTTCTTTACTTGGATACAAAATTTCTTCTGCCTTTGCAGGAATACATCCAAATGCTACGTCGTGATATATGTTCGCGTCTCCAGGGTGATTCTGGGCCCACAGACAAGTCTTAACTTCTACCCTGCTGCAAGTGACATGGGTTGGTATCCGCTGTTTTGTATGAATTGGGTTATGGCCATTTTATGCGGCAACTCTACAATTCCAATGCACATTTGTCCTTATATCCAAATGTTATGTAAAAATCAGGTTAGGTTTTGAAGTGAATTTATATCCAGTTGAAAACTATTTGTGGGTTCAATGTATCCTTTCGATTGAGCGTATCAATTTTCAATGACTGAATACTACATACTTCTCTGCAAGTTTTGCAATGCAAAATTCATTGTATTCATACTTGAAAAAACTTTTGAAACATTTAGCTCAGAATTTGTGGATAATGCTTTTGCATATTTTAATGTGAGTTGGGTCATTTGTTTATTTTAATGTGACCAAGGCGTTCTATGATGCAACTGATGCAATCATTGCAGAGTATTGAAAAACGATTTTCCGTTTCTACATTGAGCATAGTGGGAAGCCATTTCTTTGAGCCATGGTTTGAGTATCGATACATCCAAATGTATCCACGGACGTGTATCAGTAAATTGGCGTCAGATACAAGCAAAGGAGAAGCTTGTGTCTGTAAACTCTATATAAATAGAAAGTTAGACAACTTGGTGACACATTACTACACACTATACTTACGTACTTAAGTCCAATTTGTCATAATAATCGGATTATCTTCCAAAATGATTCGAGGAGTACTAATAAGCAAGTGTACAACTTTTAGAAGCTTGTGTCATTTTTTAAACTGATTTGCAAATTCCTGATTGCATCATATGGGGTGATCGAATATGACTTTTAAGGAGAGATTAAATGGCATGATCCAACTCATTTTGTATCTTCATCATTTATTTTAGGGGTGAGCATGGGTCGGTTCAATTCAGTTTAATTTAATTTAAGGTAGAACCCACCAACCCGGAACTTGTTAAGATCAATCGGTTCCAGGGTCTACCCATGGAACCTATTTTTGTTTACTCTTGCCTCTCAAAAAATGGAACCTATTTTTTAAAATCATTATTTTTAGTAAAAATAATACATAGCTTAAAACTTATATTAACTTTATTGATTAAATTGAATAATTTAATCTGTAGATTATCATAATATATTAATATATAGTTCAAAACTTATCATTACTATTTGAATTTTGTAAATATTACCTTGTGTGGCTTCATGGGGATACAGAACTGGGAAAAGCTCATCCCCCATCATCCCTTTAACCCCCAACCCTAGTAGTAGTGGGATTTTATCCTAGGTCTCTGCTATAATGAATTAGAGGTCCTACCGACTGAGCCAATATCAGTTGGTGTATGTATTACCTTTTACATTCATATTATACACCTTCAAACATTAAATTATAGAAGAAAAGATCAGATGATTTAAGTGGCCCAATGGTCAATTGAGACCATGGTATTTTTAACAATGAGTGCTTGGGTTCAAATTTTCATATCCTCAAAGTATTTTGGAATTTATTTCAAGGAAAGTTTAGTTCTAACGCTGGTTCTGCCAAGTAGGTTCCGGGTAGGGTAAACCCTGGTAACAAATGAGAAGGGCCAGTTCAAGGTCAGTTCCATTTGATTCCAGTAAAAAAACCTACCCGTTTGTCCACCCTAATCTATTCACATATCTGTCTTGTTGTTTCACAACCACACTTGGCATTTCACAACAAGTCAAGTGTGTTTCACATCTTCTACAGCAATTTGGTGTGCTACAAAATGATAAGTTCCTTTCTTCTACTCTTCATATTTACAACACAACAACCATATAGAGCAATCCAAAGGAGGGAAAGGCTTGGCGGTTTAGGAAAAATAACCTGGGCTGTTTGAGGGTTTCTTTATGACACAGTTTCCCCACTCAAGTTCCTTTTTTGTCTGAATATTGATTTCCATTACTTTGCCATTGAGAAGGTTCCAAAGAAATTTTGTTGAAATAAGAGTCATAGCTGCTATCAAAAAATATGTGGGAAGTTGATAATTCTTTGGAGCATTCAAAGAGTAAAAACTTTGTTGAGGATGTGGAGTGATAGAAAAGTTATGCTAACCTAATTCATCAAAGGTTCAAGTTTTTGTTGTATCATGAGTAAAACATAGAATACATTGAGGATCAAAGGATTAGTTATGAAGATTTTCGTGCCATGTAAAAAAGCAAATTAGATCACCAATTGTTCACTCGTTCCAGTATGAAATTGTTCTTCTTGGCAAGTAATTACTTTTATATATATATATATATAAAATATATGATGATGCAACAATTACAGATTAGAAATCGAACAAGCCTTGACTTTACAAAATACGCAAAACAATGGAACAATGGAAGTTGATAGAGCTAAGTTGACATCATGTATGTATTTTTTAAAAGATCAATAACCCTCAAAACAAGTTTATCAAAGAGTCAATTTGGATGAAGTTTGGGAGATCAACAATGAAGTAAAGAGAAAAGACGTGATATATTTCTTAGAAATACTATGGTAGGTTTTGGAGAAGAAAGAGGGGCAACAACCAATGTTACATGAGAGGGAGATTATAATTTATGAGTCTTTATTAAGGCTTTACCCCAAGACCTTATTTATGTGCATTAATCATAGATGAATTGACTAAATATATTTAAGAGGAAGCCCATGATAACAGTAATGATGATTAAATGTATAAAATTGTATAAAATTGTTGAAATAAACAAATGATATTGTATAAAATTGTAGAAATAAACAAATGATTAAATGTAAAATTAAATTTATGAAATATATATATATATAATGAAATAGGTTAAAATAATTAAAAAATTATTTAAATACTTTGTAAATATATGACATTAGAGAAAACAGAATGATGAATCAAAATTCATGCAGACGATCACGTATAATTGAATAAGGCTTAGGTGATGATAACAGTAATGATGATCAAAACCCTAAGCCGCATTCTTTTATATCATCTCACTAGTTTTTTTTTTTTTTTTTTGTCTGTCCAGAACTGAGAACCCCAACAATTAATCTTCTTAATTGAAGTCTTGAACAGCTTTTTCGTAGATCACCTTAATAAAGTAAAAAAAAAAAGTGTAGAAAGCAAGGGTCGGACTTGGGAGGAATCAAGACCACCAAGCGGGCTGCTAGTCGTTGCGCTCTATATCTTTCTCTCTCTGAAAGGCATTTCACATTTGTGGTGTTGGACTAAAGACATAGCTCAATATCCACGTGTCGCATATCCACGAGAGATTTGATTTGATGAGCTCATAATTTACGTATAAATTGAGAAAAAGAAAGATTAAATTAGGAGGGTTAATTAATCGTCCGACCGAAAGCAACGGTCCTCCACCGAAAACGAAATCCTGCGAGAAACAAAACTAGCCACCAACCAATTTGTGAGTCCCTTTCCTTCCTAATCAAATGACAGCAACACAAACAAAACACAGAAACACGTACAGAAACGATGAGAATAGAGGAGAAGAGAGGAAGGTAGGGATTCCACTCCACTCTTCTCTCTCTTTCTCTTCTCCCCGTTGTATGCCCTGGAGAATCTTGACATCGTTGTTGACATCGTCGTCGTCGTCGTCGCCGTCGTATTTTCTCCTCCTCGTCCTCATCAATAATTTCATATTCTTCTTCTTCTTCTTCTTCTTCTTCAAAAGATGGATCTTTATCTACCACCTCCAAAAGTATGCACTCCGGAATCCGGTGGCAGTGTTCCGATCTTGATTGTGGAGCTTTCCTGCATTCTCGTTCTCTCTCACTTCTTCAATTTCTTACTCAAACCCCTCGGTCAACCAGCGGCCATCTCCCAAATACTTGTAAGCATGGCATTTGTTTTAGCTTTAAAACTAAACATGCATGATTTGTTTTTAACTTTTAACAACCATGATGACGATGAAGGGTGGCAATGCATCATTCTATGTCTGTCTGTGTCTCTCTTTTGAAGAAGGCAAAAGGCCACAAGGCAGGTCGCAATTCATTCATTCATTCATTTAACTGCTCAAAAGTCAGAAGTGATATTATATCTATGTAGTTTTGTTTTTGTTTTTGTTTTTGTTTGGATGAAATGATAACGATTAATGGATTGGTGTAACAAACAAACACAGGCGGGACTGGTGCTAGGTCCTTCGGGATTGTCCCGGATCAAATTCATAAGAGAGTACGTGTTTCAGGATCAAGCAGGGCAATTATATGTAACCGTGGCAACCTTCAGCCGCATACTGTTTATGTTCCTGATCGGGCTGGAGATGGACCTTCCCTACCTAGCGCGTACCCTTCGAGTGGCAACGCTAGTTGCATATGGTGGTGCCGCAACGTGTTGCTTCTCGGGAGCCATCGTGTCGCCGTTTCTATACAATCAGACTCACGCCCACGGGAGTGGATTCAAATTTGCCATCATTCTGATGATGCTGTTGGCCAACACCGCCTCCCCTGTAGTTGTGAGGGTGGTAGCGGAACTGAAGCTTGCAACGTCGGAAGTGGGAAGGCTTGCCATTTCGGCATCCATAATAAACGACATTACTTGCTTGCTAGGGATTGCTTTCATTAGCGCTTTCACTAACTATTCCAAGCCCCTGGCGCACCCTAAAGGCCATACCAGCACCAGCAGCAATAATGACGAACCCGTTGAAACAGATGGTGAAGGATTCGGTGAAAGGTTTTTTGCTGGCATCGTCTGCCTTATTATCCTTGGTGGGACCACCGCTTTAAACCGGATTCTGTCAAGGTGGTTGAGCCGGAGAAATCATCACCGGAAGTACATAACCAACTTGGAAGTGGCATTCCTTCTGATGCTCACCTTCGCTGTCTCCATCTTGATAGAATTGTTTGGCTATAACAGCATGATCGCTTCTTTCTTACTCGGCCTATTTTTCCCTAGGGATGGCAAAACCACCAGGACTTTGTTGCAGAAACTTACTTACCCTGTGCATCACTTCATTCTCCCATTTTATTTTGGATACACAGGGTTTCAAGCCGACCTTTCACACATCGTCGACCTCCGCAGTGTCCTCCTCATCATCACCATTGTTTGCTTGAGCGTAGGCGGCAAGGTCAGTGGCACCCTTTTCACCTGCCGATACTTAAAAATTCCACCCAACGAAGGCCTCGTCCTCGCCTTCTTGCTCAACGTCAAAGGCCATGTTGATCTTTTAATCATAAGTTTGGCCTCCCAAAACCACGTAAGTCTTTATTTATTTATTTTTTTAATTCTGATCACTCCTAATTCACATTCTATTTTTTTTATTAGAAAAATCCCACTCCAAATCCTTTGACATTAATTGATCCAGAAAATATATTAATTAATTAATTAATGCTTATATGTATATTCATTATCATCATCATCATCATCTCTCTCTCTTTCTCTCTGTGGCAGAGATGGCCCCCAGGAATTTTTAATGTATTCTTAATAACGGTGGTGTTCAACACCATCATCGTAGGCCCAATTGTGAGTTACATTGTGAGAAGAGAAAGAAAAGCCATGGCCTTCAGGCACATAGGACTTGAGTGGCAAAGCCCAGAGAGCGAGCTACGTGAGTTAGCATGCGTGCACGGGCCACGCCATGTACCAACCATATTAGGGCTGATTGAATTACAGAATTCATCCCCAAAATCACCGGTTTCCCTCTACCTAATGCACCTTGTGGAGATCACGGGGAAGGAAAGGTCCAACTTGTTGTATCACCAAAAAGAAGACGATGATTTTAGTGACGACGAGTACTTCGGTGGAAACGATGGGATGGAGATCAATAACATCGTTGATGCATTCATGGCTCAGTCTCACGTTCAGGTGCGCCAGATCACAACGGCCTCCAAATTATCATCCATGCACGAGGATGTATGCAATGGCGCCGAGGATGTAGGTTCGGCCATCATATTACTCCCTTTCCACAAGTACCTACGCATCGATGGCAAGATGGAGAGTGCAAAGGAAGAGATCAGGACCATTAACCAGAAGGTACTTCGTCACGCACCCTGCTCAGTTGCCATCCTCGTCGACAGGGGTCTTGGTGGGTCGACCACCACCACACAATTAGACCACAATTCATATGGGACCAGGCAGCAGCAGCAGCAGCAACAACAACAGCAGCAGCTAATTGCTACCTTGTTCTTTGGTGGGGCTGATGATCGGGAGGCCTTGGCCTACAGTAGCCGATTTGCCATGCATCCTGATGTGAGCTTGACGGTCGTTAGGTTCTTGCCGCCATCGGGCAATAATGAGTATAATCAAAGTCAAGGGATTGAGATGGCAGTGAGCAAGGATGAAGATGAAGTTCTGATGAAGATCGAAACTTCTCCCTCTGAAAACGACACAGACCAAGCTTTTTTATCTTCGTTCCACGACAGGTACATGGTACAGTTTGATTGATTTCCATTCCATTCTCATATTTGACATGCAACCGCTACAGATATTAGATAGAGCCATATAGCTAGCTATATATAGGGTTGAGACTTGAGAACTCTGATCTACTAGCAGTCTCTATGTATGTAAAGTGTAATATTTCATGGTTGTTGTTGTTGTTAGGTACGTGGGAACAGGGGCAGTAGGCTATGTGGAGAAGTACGTGGAAAACGGGGCAGAAACAGTGAAAGCACTAGGAGACATGAAGGACATGTTCTCATTGTTCATAGTAGGGAAGGGTGGAACAGGACATTCCCCTCTTACCACGGGAATGAGCGACTGGGAAGAGTGCCCTGAGCTAGGGGCCGTTGGGGATCTCTTGGCCTCCCCAGATTTTGGCATTAGCGGCTCAGTTATCGTCATCCAACAGCATAGACGGCCTAAGATGGACCCTAACGACGACTAGCACTCCTCAATTCCATGGTGATACAACATTACCAGCCTCCCTTTTCCTTTCTTCCTTTTGTTTTCTATGTTCGCTGGGTTAGGGGCTTAGGGCCTAGGGGAGGTGTGTATAGTATTGTCTTGTCGAATCACTTCATCAACGATTTCGTTGCCCTTTAGTCGGAAGGTTTCTTTCTTTCTTGTAATTAAGAAGCCAAAGAAGTTAGGTAGTTCCGTAAGTGCATGGATGGTTAAATTAAGAAACTATCATCATCCCCAGAAGTTAGGTAGTTTTTTCTTTTTTCTTTTTAGATTGTAATTGAAAATGTAAATAAAATTAAAATGCCTTACAATTGAATTTCTCCAATAACATCTTGAGAAGGATATATAGCTCAGTTTTTACTTTTTAGTGATATCTTCTATTCCAGTATTCTTACAATCCACAAAAATTCTTAGAAGGACAATAACCGGTATGCCATTGAAAAGATCTGGTTGTTTAATTAAAAAAAAAAAAAAAAAACTCAGGGTCTGGATGCCGGTGCTTTGAGAGGAGCATGCAATCAGCAATTCAGCATTGACTAATGTTTAAAATGGCTTGGTACGAGACCCTTCGGTTCTCTTGGAAATTAATTTGGTATGAATTGTTTTGCTTTCACCAGCTGGGGTAACCTCTTATATATATATATATATGCATGTAATATGTAGGCAATAAGTATAGGCAATAATTATAGCTGGCAATGAAGTGGCAAATGTTATCAACTGATTGTGGACTATTGTTCCAAAGATCGATTCGGCAATGAACCAAATTGCTGTATCCCAACCCAACTGATGATGAGTTTCGGATTGTCATGGCTCCCCCATGAAGAGTGGACACCTTTCATTTCCTATAGGAAAAACATCAGTTAATCATGATGACAGCAGTTTAAAGTTTTAACTTTTAAACAAGGTTGCATTCGTAGCCCATCCAATTCCAATTCCTAGCTAGCAGCCTATCATGCATCGAGGAGACGGATCAAATCTAGGCTGGGTGCGAGTTCATGCATGCATTTCTTCGTCAAATGCAAATTGGCATTAAGTCGATGTACCAAGGCCTAACAGCTGTTTCGCATGTGGACATGTTTTATATTGCCAAAGGGGATGATGGATTGGATAGTAAAAGATCCCGCAATCCTACACCGCCACTAGTCCACCCAACACGGACCTGCTTCTTATAAAGTTATGAGAATGAGTGAATGACATTCCTGATCCTGAGTTTAATTCCGGATCACTCTAGGAATCTGCAAATTGCAATACCTACTTACCTACATAATAAATCGTATGCCTTATCCAAATTACATGGGGTCAGCATGAAATGAATCCTGCTTCAGAAATCAGTCATATCCAATTAATGTTAAACTATTAGTGTTTAAAGCATTTCTTATTAACTTCTATCCATATCCATTTATTCCTAGCTCTTCTAGCTAATTCAATATGTAACAAATGTTTTTTTCTAACTCGAACATTTGGTGGGCTTCTACTCCAGGAGTAAAGGAAGTTTGCCTCTTCTTTTGTCCTTTGTGTTATGAACAACAATGGGTGAATAATCAATATAATATAATCCCTGCAATAGGCAAAGTGACGAACCCATGCTCAGTTAAATCTAGCAAAATCAGGGGCCATGTTTAGCAACTGTTTACATAGGAAAAAAAGAAAATATTACTTCATGTGCTACAAATGAAATCATTAAAAGCTCAAGAAAGGTACCTAGGAGAGAAGCTCTATTTACAAGGAAAACCTGTTTTGTCCCATCGGGAGATAATGGAGAAGATAAACTCTAAAGTAGCCACTTAGAAAGCAAAATTTCTATCACAAGCGGGCAGAACAATTCTTGTCAAGTCAGTTTTCCTTGTAAATAAAAAAAGAGATTTCTCGTGGGGGTGTTTCGTCCCATCAGGAAAAGGTTTGACAATATCCTAACCATGATGGAGACGTTGGGACAATGGGCTCACACCCCACCAAGTTACCCTGCCACTCAAGCACCTACTATAGCTGATCCTCACAACGAGGACCCCAAAAGGCATCATGCAAACAAGCATGGGGCCCAATTTGACCGCAAATTATCGCAACCACCTAGAAGATTTGACTCCCCAGCCTAGCCTCATGTGCATGACGCCCATAAAAGATTGCATCACTCAGCTCGAGTGTCGGAAAAAGAACTGCTCGGACAACGTCTACAGTAGCCGCCAATCTCAATAGTCGAATCCGGCTCGGTCCGATACCAACTTGCAATCCCGAAAGGGGAAAAGTCTGTAAACATGGTCCTAGTCGACAGAGACACTGAAATAAGAGAACTAAGAGAGTGGTTGGCCGAACTGGAGTGCAGCAAAGCAGATAGAAGCGCAGCTCCTCCAACGGCCCAACCCTTAGAGTAGCACTACATCCAGCCCACAAAGGAGCCCATCTTTATCCAAGAGATTGTTGATGAGCTTCCCCCAATCGGATGGCGACCCCCTCAGTTTGAGAAGTACGATGGAGCCTTAGACCCCAACTATCACATTGAGGGGTTCAAGGCAATAATGATGCTGCACAGTTCCTCTGAAGGTCTCATGTGCAAGGCCTTCTTCGCCACCCTCCACGAAGTTGCCAGAACCCGGTATGCCTCCCTTCCTCCGCGGTCCATATCCTCTTAGGAGTAGTTGGAGATGCAGTGCTTGGCGCAGTTCACTGCCAAACAACGGCACTAGAAGACGTCAACCAGCCTCATGTGAGTGCAACAAAGGAAAGGAGAGACCTTAAGGGAATACTTGGCGAGGTTCAACGCCGATGCCCTCCAGGTCCGAGCTCCAGACCAACCAGTAGCTATGGTAGCCATCATGAGAAGATTGCGCTCCTCAATGTTTAGCTTCTTGCTGCAAAATAACCCTCCACCCAATTTGACGTTCTCATGAAACATGCACAGAAGTACATGAACGCCAAGGAAGCCCATGCATTACACAGGAGTGAAGAGGACCAACATGAATGGACCATAGGCTGAGGACCCCACCGCCAACATACAAAAACTTCACACCCTTGAATGCACCATAGGATGAGATGTTGATGCAGATCCGCAACCATAGCTTTGTCAGGTGGCCTGAAAAGATGAAGTCCCAAAACAACAAAAGAAATCAAGACAAATATTGTGATTTCCATTGAGACCACGACCACAAAACTGAAAGCTGCCGAACCTACGCCATCACTTTGAGGACCTTGTCCGGTGTAGCTACCTCGGCGGGTTTGTAGACATCAAGGAACACAAGTCTAAGGGAGAAGAGGCCACCCTGCTAAAAGGTGACAACCTCATCACCACCACGACAATGGTTGACTTCATCGTCATTCGCGTCTTGTCCCCCTATAATGCCATCATTGGTCAGCCCACATTGAATGCTTTGCGAGCCTCAATCCCCATATACCACTTGGTCGTGAAGTTCCCGACCTCATATGGAGTGGGCATAACTCTTGGAAACTAAAGAACTGCAAAGCAGTGTTACTTAATGGATTGTAGAGGGAGACCACATACCACTAAAGCGCTCACCATAGAAAACATATACCTGAGGGATGAACTACAAGCATTGCGCGACCAACTCATGCAAGACCTCATCCAAGTGCCCCTCTTCGGCGAAGACCCTGAGAGGATGGTCCAAGTAGGTTCCCTCCTAGAAGGTCGCATTCGATATGACATTGTGCAACTCCTCAAAGATAGTGACGATGTGTTCATCTGGTTAATAGCAGGCATGCCGGGGACCGAACCCAAGGTCATAACCTACCGCTTAAATACTAACCCGCGCTACCGACCCGTGAGGTAGAAGAAGAGGAGCTTTGCCTCAGAATGGTGGCAAGTGATCAGTGAAGAAGTGCAGAAGTTGTTCAATGTTTGCTTTGTCCGAGAAGTGACATATCCGGATTGGTTGGCAAATGTGGTGATGGTAAAAAAGGCCAATGGAAAGTGGAGAATCCGCGTCGACTTCACTGACCTGAACAAGGCCTACCCGAATGACAGTTTCCCCCTACTGAGGATCAACCAGCTTGTCGATGCAATGGCAGGACATGAGTTTCAAAGCTTCATGGACACCTTTTCCAGTTACAATTAGATCTAGATGCACCCGGATGATTAGGAGAAGACGACCTTCATCACTGACCAAGGATTATATTGCTACAAGGTTGCCCTTCAGCCTGAAGAATGCTAGCACCACCTATCAGAAGCTGGTAAATCATATCTTCAAGGAACAACTCAACCAAAACATGGAAGCCCAAGTGGATGACATGCTAGTGAAGAGCAAGGAAGCTGAGCAGCACCTAGTTGATCTAAATGAAGTCTTCAACACCCTCAAGAAATACTGGATGAAGCTAAGCCTGGCGAAGTGCGCCTTCAGCATCGGCTTCGAAAAATTCTTAGAATTTAGTCACACAGAGGAGAATCGAGGCAAATGTAGAAAAGATTCAAGCCATCATAGACATGTGGTCACCGTAGACATACAGAATTGCAACGCCTCACTGGACGAGTAGCCACGCTGAGAAGATTCATGTTAGACTTCCAATGGATTGAGACATGCAATTACCGCGCAAGGGCACTGGGCCCCTCTTCTGACATAACGTCTACTTTGGCCTCGTCGGTTTCCCCGACCTCGGCCTCTCGAAAGGCCACGACCTCCTTCACCACAGCACCCTCACCCTTAAGCCCATCAACCTCAGCCCTATAGGCATCAGTCTCACGGACCACAAGTGCAATAGCCTTGGGATGAGACCCTGGATAGGACTTACTACTTAACGTACAAGATCTAAGACAAGGAGGAAGAACAAGAAGACAAGGAGGAAGATGAAGACATCTTATTGAAGAGTACACCACAGAACACTTAAAACACTAGTCGAGGACTAAATCTTGCCGATTTCCTAAGATAGCTCACTCAAAATGACAAAGTAAAATGACTTGACACCTCCCTTTTATGAGGAAGACCAATGGTCCAGATCAGACCAAATCAACAACGCCGATTCGACGCCGCCCTTCACACGCACGTGACCTTGGAAAGATGAAACGACTCGTCCATTGATCCGTATAAAAAATGACATGAGCGTTGAACCGACTGGTCTGCCCAACAAGTTGGCCTTACTCTGGGCCAATCAACTCGAAGAAATTAAAGTTCCTCAACCGAGGATCGTAGAAATCTTCCACACCTAGTTGTGGCTGAGCACTACACTCATCGACTTTGGAATTGGGGGAGTAGTATTCGGGTGATGTTGAGGTGGCCAAGGATGCTACGTGGCAATCTCCGCAGCCACCACCTCTCTCAGGCCACGCTGACACCACGTGCAACGAAAGTGCACAACTAAGAAGGAGTATCATGTACGGACAAGGAAGTGGACTTTGTTGAGGAAGAGGAAACCTCCTAAAGACCTAAGTGGACACCCTCATCTCGACAACTCCGGAAGCCCTACTCATCTGGGAGATGAACACCGAACTATAAGTAGATATTCCCCGCTCGAGGTAAAGGATTTTTGGAAGAACACTCTTTGAATACCTCTCTGCACTATCTCTCCGTCATTGGACCAGTAATATTTCCACCTGCTCTGCTCCTGCCACATCTTTCTCTACCCTATTGACTTGAGCGTCGGAGTACCTACCTAGGGAACAACTCATCGGTCCTCTGACCTTTCTCCTAGTTGAAGATCTTGGTGCACGACTTCTCATGTCACTATGCCGGAGCTTCCTTGGCCAGATAGGAATAAACCCAAATGACCTCCAGAATAGGCACCTTAATCAATATATATCATACTGGATTGAATCCAAGCTAAGCTACCTCCCAATACACACTTAGAAGAGCTACATTGCAAAATTTCTTTATCTTTTTAGGCTCATTTGGGACATGGGAAATGCAAAAGTCCATCGCCAACTCACTCCACACCCAGCCCAAGTACTTGAAATGGTCGATTCATTTATGAGCCCAGGTCCACATTTAACAGAGAAAACACAAAAGAGGAGAACAATCTCTTATCAACAAGTGGACCACGTCATATTTACAGATGGAGCCTTCAAAATAGGTACAGTAAATGCCGCTGTTGATTTTATAATACTAGCTAATGACTTATTGGTTGTACATGCTGAAGGTTGAACAGTCAAAAGCTTCATCAGCAGCCCAGGCCAAATGGAGAGCAGTAATGGAAGGGTTAAAGGCAGCAAATAGGCTTAAAATCAGATCAGCTTTAGTTTTTTGTGATTCAGTGAATGTGGTATGAGCTATACGGGAAAAAGGCGATGTAGAATGGAATCCGTAACATATTTGAGATCAACTTGGAAATATTTTACATGATTTTGATAATATATGTATAAATCCTATTAGCAAAACAGTAAATACTGTTGATCATGAATTTGCGTACAATGCATGTAAATATAACAAACCCCCAGGCCCTAGTAGAAAGTAGCAGCAGCAATCTTCTTCTTTTATATCCTAATGAAGTTTCAGCTTTTTGAAGAAAAAAAAGAAACAAGTCCAAATGCACTCTTTCATTTTGCTGATTCTATTTATGTTGTGTTTGGTTTGAAGTAACAGTAGGGAGGAAAAGACAGGAAAACAACTTGTATAGGTTTTCATATCTTTCCCTTTCAGTTGGAACAGAAAAATACGGAAATTTGAAATTAGTAGGGGTTGGAAACACGGACACGTCGTTCAAATTCCGAGTGAGTATTGGTAAAAATGGAATGGAAATTTAGTTGCACACTTCCACCAGCTGGTCCACTTGGTAGCCTACATCCATCATACAAGTATGAAAGTCCACCAATGCCAGCTCGGTCCATTAAAGCCGCGGCAGGGACGATCTGGACTCAGGAGTCTTGTCCCAAGGTCCCAAGCTGTGAACTGTCTGCGTTTGGCAGTCCGTTCCGTCCACGGGGGCCTCCCTGTTACACAAGTAGTTCATACTAATACAACCTTCCATTCGACACCGTTAATGTTGCATAGAGTTCACATCACATGGGGTGGCTATAACGTGGACTTAACCCAAACTCTCTCTTTCTCTTTCATGTTACGCTTCCCTCGGTCTCACCTTCTGTCACGTTTGATGGGAGTTGCGGTTGCCGCGTTTATGTCTGTCAAATTACTGTCTCTAATCTTTGTCTTTGTTTTAAGCGAACTAGTCCTGGCCGGGTTACAGCCTACCGGGTACATCATTTGACGCGCTAAGTAAGAGCTGTGACACATCGCATTCGCACCAAAACCATTTTGGTTTTCACTTTTCTTTTCAGCCTAAATTCTAATATGATGTCAGATGTAGCTTTGGGTCAGCTGATGTTTGCATCGTGGCCGTTCGTTGGTCCTTTGGGACTTTAGGTATCATACGTATTCTTGATTTCTTGTTCTCAATTTACAGCTCCGGCTCCGTGTGGACTTTTTTGTCATGGAAGGAAGTTCGCGATACAGCTCGGGATCTCCTGCCCACGTTTACCCACAACACACTATCCCAGTCTACTGGGAACGTCTCATAATTGGGGATATTATGTGGGTGGACGTGGGCAGAATTCTTCTGGGCCTTAGACTGGGAGAAGTTATGAAGTACGTTTTTTAACACTTACCCTACCATTGAGTTAACTATTTAAATTCAAGGGTTAATGGATTAAGTACTTTGTAATCCAATGCAGAATTTTGAATGATAATTTCCCATAATTTATTAATAGTCCTCCCTAAATATCGCATACTACCTGATGATGGCAGATTTGGCCCTCTAGTAGAATTGTGACATGTGGTACCTCGTGACAACTAGGTAAACACCCAGCCAACAAATTTATGAAGTTGGTGACTCACCCGGGCACCAATCTGGCTGGCCTGATGTGCGGCCTGCACGACCTGCTCGCGGTCTGACGCGCGGCCTGCGCGACCTGCTCACGGTCTGATGCGCGGCCTGCGCGACTTGGCCGACCTCGACCAGCCTAGCACATGATTCGGCCAAGCCACCCATAAGATGCCCACTGATTAACTCGGCGGCATACATACCCCACGAGCTCGGTAGCTCACCAGGGAGCTCGCCAAAGAGCCAGGCAGCTCGGCAGAGTTCGCCACAAACAGTTCGGCAGAGCTCGCCACAGGCAGCTTGCCATAGAGAGTTTGCCCCCAAGGAGTTCGCCCCCAGACAGCTCGCTATAGGCAGCTCGCCACTTGTAGAGAAGTTCGGTACAGGAGTAGTTTGGCGTATCACAGGAAGATCTCCTGTCTGACGACCTAGTTTAGACACTGATCCGCTGACTGACACAGGCGCTAACCTGACAACCTGGCCCAGACACCGACCTGTCGACTGATGCAGGCGCCGACCTGGCCGCCTGACACAAGTGCCAGCCTGACGACCTCGAGGAGTTCACCACCGTACCCCGGTTCTGACAGGATGTGACGATTCTTACCGTTTGGAGGCTTTTCACCCACCTAACCCGCGAGGACTCCGGTATATAAAGACCTCACCCCCCAAAGGAGAGGGGGATGGAAAAAGGGAAGTAACCCCTGCTCTCTAGCTCTCTCATATTATCTTCAGAGCTCTCTACAATCAGAGTGCTAACTTAAGCGTCGGAGAGCCCTCTCTGTGAAAATACCCCCAGGACCTCTGATTCAATTCTCGCAGGTCCTTCAGCTCCCGCCGCCTACAAAGAGGAGGAAAAGGTGGAGTTCTCGCAGGTCCCTCAGCTCCCGCCACCTACAAAGAGGAGGAAAAGATGGAGTTCTCGTAGGTCCCTCAGCTCCCACTGCCTACAAAGGAAAGAAGACCGCCTCATGCTGAGGGCAGTCGGATTGCGCCGCACCAGGGAGCTCCACTATTCTCTAAGTCATCGGCCGCCTAGTAGGGAGTTTGCCACCATGTAGCTCTCCGCTAGGCAGTTCGCCACCGAGCAGCTCACCACCAGGCAGTTCGTCGCCAGAGAGCTCGCCACCAGGCAGTTCGTCGCCAGAGAGCTCGCCACCAGGCAGTTCGCCACCAGGTAGTTCGCCACCAGGCAGCTCGCCACCAGGCAGTTCGCCACCAGATAGTTCGCCACCAGGTAGTTCGTCCCTAGGCAGTTCTCCACCAAGCAGTTTGCCAATAGACAGTTCACCATCAAGTAGCTTATCACTAAAGCACGCCACCATCGGGTCAAATGACGAGGTACTTAGCCAAAAAATTTTATATCATAAAACATTGGTACGTGGCCGAAAACCGTTACATCACTACCTATAAAGGGCAAATTAGCTGGGTTGGTGTGTTAGCTGAATGATAACGAATTTGGTGTGTTAATTGGGTTGTTTCAGCATTAACATGGAATCAAATCCCGCAATTAGAACTTTGAGAAAAAAGAAAAAAAAATGGTAAAAGTTATGAGTGATTAACAAAAAAAAAAAAAAAAAAATCGTGTCTGTCATCTACGATCACATACCATCGAGTTAACTACTTAACTATTTGATTTTGATCAGACATCACTTTGTCGACTCATCAGACTAATAAATTCCATGGGTACGCTAAATTACGTGATAAAATAACCAAACCCAAAACACTCCCGCAACAAACAAACAAAAAAATTACATGATAAATGCGTTGGGATTTGGCAGGTAAAATCTCACAAGTCACAACACTCCATCTGTCGCGTCGAATATCACGGACAAGGAAATCCTAAAAAGGAAAGGGCCAAGAAAGAAAAACGCAAAGCATGTGAGGGACACCGTTGGTTGGTTGGAACAGAATGTGGACCCCACCACCGCTCTCCAGCGGCCAGCGCCAGTTTGCATCTCCGGTCCCAACACGGAAGGCGTTTGGATCTGATAGATACCTACAATACGCTGTCTAATATCTCTCAATTGGCAACTGCACCCACACACCGCACACCGCACACCGCACACCGCACACCGCACATTGGGAATATCTTCCAAGGTAAATCAGTAGATGTTCCCAATGTACAGCTGCACTGGGTTATTGGGACATTGAGAGCGTTTTATTGGTAGCAGCTGCCCAAGAAGACATACTTTCTCAGTTTCTCTCGCCTTTAGCCTTTATTGGCCCCACTCTTTCTCAGTTTCTCTCCTTGTTCGCACCGCACTTTGTCAACCTCACGAGGCCTCCATCCACTTCCACTCCCATTTCCATTTATATAAGGAGGAAGGTTTCCCACCGGCCAGCGCCACCCTTCCTTTTCTGGAGTCTCCTCCCTTTCTCCTGATCTCATCCGCGAGAAATAGGAATAAACATGCCGCTCAATTTAACGGGAGGCGCGGTTCGTGCCGTCTTCTTCTGTGTGGTCTTGGTGTTGCTTTTCGCCGTTGTTAAGGCCGAGGATCCGTACAGGTTCTTCACCTGGAATGTTACGTACGGCGACATTTATCCTCTCGGCGTTCGCCAACAGGTTAGGTTATTATTGTAGCAAGTAGTAACCATGAGTTCAGTAATATCGCTTCCTTGAAGTCCTGTCCATCGCTCACTAGCTAATACGATTGCCTTGAATTAATGTGTGTTACAGGGAATACTGATCAATGGACAATTTCCCGGTCCTGATATCTACTCCGTTACAAACGACAATCTCATCATAAACGTTTACAACAGTTTGCCGGAGCCATTTCTTCTCTCCTGGTTAGTGAAGCATCTCTCTCCATCTTCTCTCCTCTCTCTCAAGTCCAACCACCGCCAATGCCATGAATCCTCTTCTTTACTGTTTTGTTATTTATCCACTAGTTTTTGTTTACGCTGTGTTCTGACAAAAATGAGTTTGCCGGATCTACATTACTTTTTCGACTTTTTTTTCGTCGCCAAGCGAAAGCTATTGAGAATTTGCACTTTAGTTGTCGTGTTCTCGAATCTGAGGTGGAATCATCTGCTTCTCTGTGTCTTTGCGACTACATCTAATTTAGTTTAATTCCTTATTATTAGTGCGATGTTTTATGGAATTAGACTTTTGAGGAAGGCGTGTTGGTTACACTTACTTGGTTTCTAATGGTCTGCAACACCTCTAGTGGTGGTGTTAGACGCCGTACGTCCCACTCAAGTGGTAGTGGTGCGGATCAGGTATAGGCATAAACTTGTAAGCACGTTCAATGATCAGTTAGAAATTTTTTGACATCTATCCTTTAATATACCCTCAGTTTATTTTAAAAAGGATTAAAGGAAATTATATTTTTCATAAAATGTCAAATTGGTCTCTACTGACCGAGAGTTATTTATTGAAAATGTTAAAACTATATTTCAAATTTCAAAAGAAGACAATATTTATTGTATTTTACTTTGAGATTGAACCAATTGAGGTATTTGAGATTCTAGACTAAAGAAGTCATTGTCTTCTATTGAAGGTTTAAAGTATCGATATATATCGGCCCGTATCGACTGATACGTATTGTTCTGGGCTCCCTCCGATACGCTCCTATAGTGGGTGTATCGAAAGTCTAACCGGTTCAGGGGGTGAAGGAACCCTAAACCGCCCCCCTGAACCGGTTTCAGAAAAAAAAAGAAGTATCAATTCGCTTGATGCGCCGGTATAGGCATATTAGGCGTATCCATATTTTGAACCTTGATTCTACCTTTAGATCTGAAAAAACATTATTATCTAATTATTGCTTTGCTTCCGGTTATTGTTTTTCTCCATTATATTTCATGTTTTTTCTCTTTTTTCTTTGAAAATAACCAATTTAATCTCAAGGTAGAAAACATTGAATAATGTCTTTTTTAAGGGTAGTTTCAGATAACTAACGATTAGTTAAAGACAAAGACCAACTTGACACTTTTAAAAGTTTAGATACTGTAAATTTAAAAATTTGGGTACTGACTTAAACTTGCTTACTATATGGTACCTACTAAATGTCAAAATATTTATCAAGTGCTTGTTAAACTTGCTTACTATATGGTACCTACTAAATCCAGTCCCGCCAACATCTCTACCATTCATTATCTCCTAATAGAGTTCGCTAGTACCTTCTGGATTGTCGTCCAATGCTAATCAAGATTTTATAGGGAAATTACTGAAAGGGTTCTAACAAATTCTTCGCACAAGTTTCTTTCCAACCAGACTTATTGTTTCTACTAAGTCCTCCCTATTTAATTTTTGTACCACCAAAAAAATCCAAACATTTTTTAATATACAGACATTCAGTAACCTTTTTATTGATTGTTGTCATTGTTCAGGATAATTTCAGTAGAGATGAAGTAGTTTATCTAAACATTTTATTTCTCTTCTGTTATTTTTATAAAGTTTACAAAACCAAACTATCTTTTTTTTATTTTCATTTTTCATCTTTATTTTGTTAAATTAATTATTTTTCCATGTGGGTTCTTGAACAAGATTCCCAAAAGGTGAGTATTGTCCTCCATAACAAGGAGAAAGAAGATATTAATTTTTTTTCTTGTTCTCAACTGATAAATTATTGTAATAACACCAAATGGGATTCATGCTAAATTTAGTAGTTAGTAAGCACAATTTTTAGAAATAAGAAAAATCAGTAAGAAGAGTTTTCCTTACTAACTTTAATTGGCATTGCAAACTAAAATGATACGGTTTCAATAAAATTTCCCAGTTTAGTGGAGAAGACAGCCGTAACTAACTTGGTAGAATCTCCAATGTAGGCCCATTAGTGAGTGGTATGATGGGCCTCATCCCAGCCCTCACTATGAAATTTGGAATTCATTTAAGTAGGACCCGAAGTAAATAGCAAGCAAAATGAGAAGCCCCCATTACATAACCCAATTGTTGTCGTTCAAGGGGATGTTTGGAATCGTGGCCGTTTTTCAAAAAAACGGTGCTACATTAGATTCACATAGGCATTTTAATAAATGTTCATGTATCTCATTGTTTGGTTTAGCTGATTATTGAAAAATCGGGCATGTTTTGAGAGTCGGGACCTCACCAATGCATGCATCAGTGAATTGTTTCCTCCAATGGTTGACTGATGTGTATCCTATGTGGTGCTTACCTGTCAGTACATACATGAAAAACGGTGATAAAAATCACCTTACCAAACAGCATAGTGTTGCTCACTATCTACATAGCAGAAGCGTTTTTTTGTAAAAAAATGGGTCTTAGAAGCATAGGCGTTTTTTTTTTTTTTTTAAATCGGTCCTAAAAAGCACCCACACTCTTACAAACACAATGCAATTTTAAATTCATGTATTGTTGTTACATGATAATTAGTTTCTTTTTCTACTTATTTTAAAAAAATACCTTAAATATATTAAGTAGAATGGGAGAATTACAGTCTTACTGCTGCCAGTAACAGTAAAACTTTTTTTTTCTACTGTGCAGTTTTCTTTATAACGGGATCAGATCGGTGCCCCACAACTTTTCACAGCACATTCTCGCTGTGTGTTAAGAACATCTCCCAATGATGTACTCTTTGTGGGGGCGCAGATGTGAACTCCTTTATAGCTAAACCAAATAAAATCTTTGTACACGTGAGACTGAAGTGGCCAGGGCAGAATATTTTATTTTTGGAGTTTGATGGCTTTGGGTAACAGGATTTGAATTTCTTTTCCGGAATTATAGATATTTGAGTCCGATAATGATATTTGAAAGACGTGATACCCCAAAAAAATAACTGATAACCAATCAACTGGTGTCAATAGACAATAATAACCTGCATTATATTATACCAGACTGGGCCTAGAGTATTGGGCCAAGCCTGGGCTGGACTGGACTGGGTTTATAAAAAAACCTAGACCCAAATTAAAAAATTTACGGGTTAGCGTAGTGATTAAAGGGTTGGGGACAGTGCTATATGCACGTTGGGTCAATCCCACACCTCCACTTTGTGGTTGTGGGTGATGCGAGTGACCATCTCAGCTATTATGCCATGGTGTGATCTACTCTAATAATGTAATGGGAAAATTTTTAATTAGTATCTTGTACTTTGGGCCTAGTGTCATTTTGGTGTCTGAAATTTAAAATGCAACAATTCAGTATCCGAATTTTCAAAATGTGCCAATCTAGTTACTGCTGTTAATCAGTCTGCTAACCAGCTATTAAGTGGTTTTTGAAAAGATAGAAATGCCCTTCAAATGTTATCTAATTCTTTTTATCAACCATCATTGTCTCTTCCATTTACGTGACCCCAACTTTATTGAATAAAGGAAGCAAAAATTTGGGATTGTTTATTTTTTATCAACATTTGGATGATTGATAGAGAGAATTAGATGATACTTGAAGAGCATTTATGTCTTTTCAAATGCCACTTAACGGCTGATTAACAAACTGATTAATGGCATGTACTGGATTGATATGCTTTGAAAATTATCACATTTTAAAATTTCGGAGACCAAAGTGACACTAAACCATACTAATTGGGAATTTTCAATTTACTTCACTTACTTCACATTCATGATAGGTATTGGGACTAGCCAAGCTGCTTAAAACTGTAACTTAAACAGGTAACAAGGCCATGTTGATATTGTGCCATAAGAGGGAATGAAACCCAGATTTCCTATCCACTCTCTACCCGCCGTGAACTGCAGCCATACATCTCTCAAATCATAATATTCACGGAGGATAGAGAATGGGTAGGAAAAGTGATCAGGAAATCCCGTTTGAAGGGAATTACCTTTTAGTTACAAATTTTATTGCCTATTTGGCTTTTGGCTAAAGAGAAAAATTACCAACTTTTACTGTAACATGTTTGTTTCATCAATAGATGCTTTTATCTGCTGTTTCTCTTTATGGCAATTAGCAAGAAATTATCAACAACCCCTTACTTCTTTTTGGTGACTAAACATCCCTTAATGGAACGTAACATAAACAATTTAGTAATTGGTAGGTTACTAGTTATGATTATTAAAACAAAAGAATCTTAGTATAGTTTAGCATGTATTAGACTGTTAATTATGAACCAACACTCCGGATGAGTTATTTGAAGTAATTGGTGTATGTGGAAAAACAGGGATGGAATTCAACAAAGGAAGAATTCATGGCAAGATGGGGTTTATGGAACTAACTGTCCAATCCCTCCAGGAAAGAACTTCACCTACGTTCTCCAGGTGAAGGACCAAATCGGAAGCTTCTTCTACTTCCCTTCTCTTGCTTTCCACAAGGCCGCTGGTGGGTTCGGCGGGATCAGGATCCTCAGTCGTCCCAGAATCCCTGTCCCCTTCCCAGATCCCGCCGGTGATTTTACTGTTCTCATTGGAGATTGGTACAATGCCAGTCACACGGTAACTACCTTTCTCATTTCGATATTGTACTTTCACATTCTTTATTCTCCTCTAAATTTTCTTTTGAATTATTTATTAGCATTAACTTTATAAAGGCAAATTACGACTTAGAGGTTAGTAGTTATTCAGGAATAAAGGTAGAAGAGAAACAAGTCCCACCAATAAAGAAACGGAAGGGAAATGTCAGGATTAATGGGATCATATCTTGATATTGTTATCGGCAACCAACGGAGCAAGTGTGACTGGTATACATGGTTTTATTTTTGACGTCGTTGAATGGCCGATATGATAGAAGTGATGTAGTAGGATCGGTTTGTTGGCTTGACGTCGTAGTCCATATTCTACAATAATAGAATCTTTGAATTATAGCAAATAAACTTACTTTCGCTATTGAGAAAATGATAAACAAATCTGCATTTTCTTTTTAATTTTAGGCATTGAAGGCCAAACTGGATCGTGGTAAAAGATTACACTTTCCTGATGGGATTCTGATCAATGGGCGCGGGCCAAATGGGGCTTCCTTCACCGTGGAGCAAGGTACGTACTTCTGAAGTGGCTGCATTGAATGGTTTATAACTTTATATATATTTCACTTTCTTTTGGGTAGTTATGAGAAGATACAATGGAAATCAACACAATAGATCAGACGGTTGTAATAAATAATAACGATGACATTTCTGCGCGCAGGGAAAACTTATAGGTTTCGAATATCAAATGTGGGGCTACAAAATTCACTCAACTTCCGCATCCAGGGCCACAAGATGAAGTTGGTCGAAGTTGAGGGAACACACACTTTACAGACTGTGTTCTCATCCCTCGATGTTCATGTGGGCCAGTCCTACTCAGTTCTCGTTACAGCCGATCAGCCCGCTCAAGACTATTACATTGCCGTGTCAACCCGTTTCACTTCCGTCGTCCTCACTACCACAGCCATTCTACACTACAGCAATTCCGTCGGTCGTGTTTCAGGCTCACCCCCAGCTGGACCTACCTTCCAGATCGATTGGTCTTTGAATCAGGCTCTCTCCATAAGGTTCCTTCCACTTTGCCCTTTACTTATGTAACACAACCAAAAATATAATAATAGCCATAATAATAATAATAATAAAGAATGTATTAATTTCTTAATTTTCCCCCTTTCAACAACTGCATCTAATTTTAATCCTCATGAAACTCGTCAGGACTAACCTTACGGCAAGTGGACCAAGGCCAAACCCACAAGGCTCATACCATTATGGGCTCATCAACATAACACGGACTATTAGACTTGCCAACTCTGCAGGTCTCATCAATGGCAAGCAGAGGTATGCGGTCAACGGTGTTTCCTTCGTCCCAGCTGACACGCCACTAAAGCTCGCTGACTACTTCAAAATTGGAGGTGTTTTTCGCCTTGGAAGCATCTCCGACAATCCCACTGGAGGACAGAGGTATCTTGACACATCAGTCATGCCTGCAGATTTTAGAGCTTTCGTCGAAATTGTCTTCGAGAACCATGAAAGCATTGTTCAAAGCTGGCACCTTGACGGCTACTCTTTCTTCGTGGTGGGGTAAGGATCTAATCATTTCTAGCGTAGAGCTCTTGAGTACCAAACATCAGTCTAGTTCCTTTTAGATACCTATATACATATTGATCAATTTCATCAAAGACATCCTTTTCTGGAATGGTTGAAAGTTGGGTTGAAACAATATGGGGATCGGATTAACCCGATTCTGACCATCCAATCCATTAATACCTAAATACCTAATAATCACGTATATAAATGTATACATATAAAGGTGTAAATACTTCTGATTACTCGGTCTCAAACAGAAAAGTACACCGTCCTTCTTTTTCTTAAATTCTTTGTTATGCTTAAGCATGTTTTTATTTAAGCTTTTCGTTTATGTTATCTTGTGTTACAGAATGGATGGAGGAAAGTGGACACCAGCTAGTAGGAAGCAGTACAATCTTAGAGATGCAATTGTACGCTGCACCACTCAGGTAAGCTGAATCGATAACTCATCCCCATTCAGAAGTTCACGGTAGAGCTCAATCTCTGGCCTCAATATTCGCAGTAAAACAAAGTCAATGAACTTGAAGCATCAACTATTAGAATAATATCTAATTAACAACAAATTCAATGGCTGAAAGAAAAGAACAATAAGGATTGAATCTTATTTGTCAATTCACGTTTGAAATTGCAGGTGTATCCCAAATCATGGACAGCTATATACGTTGCATTGGATAATGTGGGAATGTGGAACTTGAGAACCGAGTTTTGGGCACGCCAGTACCTTGGACAACAATTTTATCTGCGCGTTTACTCACCGGTAGAGTCTATCAGAGACGAGTTTCCGATCCCGAAGAATGCACTGCTTTGTGGTAGGGCCAGTGGTAGACACACCCGACCCCTCTGAAGTCTAAACCATCATTTTTGGGCACTCATCAATTTATGTCCAATAAGAACTAGGAAAATGAGACCCGCCATTAGACCTCTATATGGAATTCTTAGATGACCCCAACTCGAGGTTGCATTCTTATACACCAAAAATGTTGTAATTTTATTTTGTTTTGTCCTCATTATTTAAAGTATGGTAATAATTTGATGTTTATAACATATTGCTTGGAATGAGAGTGTTCCGTCCATACCCACTTCAGGTTCATCACTGCACATCATTATCGCATATACCTCTTCTTCTCGGTAAAGCTTTGTTTATAAATTATTATCTTAAAAAATTGATTATCATGTTGAAAAGCTTTGTTCATTCGGGGTGTTTTCTTTCTCATTGATTTTAATTCCCATTGTGATGTTATATGCAAATTAAGTTGATGTGGCCACACCACATTTTAATTTGCACATTGTTTGCCTAATATGGATGGGGTATTAATGGAAACATTATATATAAAACTATGGTTTTCAAAACTATTTAACTATATACCTTTTAAAGTATTCAACCTTTAAAATTGACAGAAAAGTTAAAAGGACAAAAATGTTCTTAACTGTTTTTTAAATTTTCAAAATATACCTACACAGGAAACTCGATTGGTGTGAGATCATTGCTTCATAGGAAACTGATTTCCTCAAATGAGAAAAAACTCAAATCTTTATGGACGCCCAACAAGTGGTAAAAACACTACAATGCATGCATGAATAGGCCTTATATGAAGAAGTTTTGCATCTCATGAAACTTTTTACAGTTTGTAATATGCTGTATATATTACAAAGGATAAGAACTCCATAGGCACTATATGACTAATAAATCCAGATTAGACTAACAGAACATGGAATTTCATGATCAGACTCCAAATTGGTAGAAAAGATTGTTACGTGATCAACCAATTAAGGAGCTTCCTTGTAATTTCTCTGTTTGAATGAAAGTTGTTTTTTGTTGTGCCAGAAAAAAAAAAAGGAGCAAATGGTTACACTATTTACTTCATCCAAAAATGAGAGCAAAGTATGTATCAATTTTTTCAAAGCAAACTTTGCTCTCATTTTCAAACCAAAGTTTGATATGATTGCATATTTATGTCTTTTTTTTTATGGAAATTTACACTCGTACCAAATGGAAGCAAATTGAAACATATATTTATGATGATCTATTTGCATCACTGCCAAATACAGCCTTAGATATGTAATTTATGGTGTCGTAGGTTAACCCATTTGATCTAGACAATTGAACTACTAATCTACCACTCGGATAAAAAAATTGGTTTCATTTCCAATTGCTTTTTAAAACATTTGTCCAAATTATGTTTGCATTGTACTGTGAATATGGCAGCAACATTACATTGAGATTGTTCAGTAGGAGGCAAAGATAATGGCCTTTTATTTTAAATCCAAAAATACACTAGTGGCATGTTTTTATATTTGACAGGTGAGGTGTTTCGTTTCCAATCAAAAAGGTATTGCTGCAACTAATGTTTTTAAGTTAAAAAAAAAAGTTCTTTTAACTTGTGGTGGAACCTGCTAATTGGGCTAGTCAACCCATTACCCAATCATATTTACTGGTTCACTTCGCCCTTCAATCATTCACCTGCAAAAAACCATTGACTTGCTCAAGGGCCCAATGACCTGTCTAGTTGGATTTGAACTTCTAAACCATTTGACCTGGTCAATGGGTCTTATACTAAACATTTATTATTTTTTGTTGTATTTTAGTCATTTTCTTCATTAACAACAAAATCTATCATTTATCATATTTCATTTTTTAATATGATAAATATATAATCTTAGAAATATGTCCATTTTTTATAATTTTTTTATTTTATGTTTGTTTTCATATTATATATTTTTATTATTTAATTTATGATATCAAAGGTTGATAAGTTTCACTCTAGATCTGCTACCCACAAAATGTTCCTACATTTATACCCATAGAATACCATTGCTGTGTATTGGGAATATCTACTCATGAATGACAAGGGAGATATTCCCAATGCATAACTGTAATATTCCATGGATGTGGGAACAACTTGTGGTGGGTAGCATTTTTTTTTTTTTTTTGTTAAAAATTCTACGGTTGCTCCTCCAAAATTTCATCCTACACAAATGTGATTGTAGTGCAACACTTACGTGTGACCCCAATAAAAGCTTAAATGTGTCAACCTTTTTTTTTTTGTAAAAAATCCAAGGCTCTTTTGGGGAGGGTTGAACTGGAGGTAAGCTTTGGTTCGGCTAGACTAGCTCAACTGCTTCAAGAAGTTGTTCTGTTCAGTTGTATAAATCATATAAAAACTATATTTCTCTTGACAATTGGCTTAATTGCATAGGAAGTGGGAGAAGTTGTCTGAGAGGGATTAGGGACAGTGCTTTCCAACCTTCCAATATGGCCCCCAGACGAACATTTATAACCTATATTTGGTGAAAAATGGAGAGAGCCCCAAACCTGCTCTTAATCAATCATTTGAAGGATTATTCGTTTCAGTCCTCCCAAACAGCCGCTCAAAAGATATTGGCATGTCTTTTCCATATCATATATTGGTCAGTTGGTCAGTTGTTTTTCCCATATCATATATTTTCCATATCTTTGTCGAACCCTTTTGTTAATAATCGGGGTCCACGCATTAATTCAGGTTAATTGAACACAATGGCTGTACAAGTGGTTGTGGGCCCTAAGCATTTTATGACTGACAATGGTCCGAATCTGCTACTAACTCGATGGCTATCAATGCAATCCCAACATGCTAGGAGAGCATTGTGTTTCCAACAACATGCATCTAGGCTTCTCATATGTGAGACTACGTACGCCCCCCCCCCCCCCCTTCCCATTCCCGATATTTGGTTTGAAGGAAACTTAGGGAAAGGAAGAAAAATGTAAGAAAATTTTTACAAATCTTGTATAAGTTTTCTTAAACTGCCTTTCCCTTTGTTTCCCTATTTTTTCCTTCAAATTAAACACAGCTTAAGTTATTAATCCTTTCCAATCGCCAAACTGTAACTATTCTGTTTTTTTTTTTTTTTTCTTTCCTGTCCAACCCTAACTTATATACCAAGACCAAAATTTGATATTCACATTTAGCAAGTCTAATAACCTTGTTGTCTCTTCTATTTTTTTAGGCTCAGTTTGGTAGGAGTACAAATACAAATATGTAGAGTGCAAAACCTTATATTTTGTATTATTTTATATGTATTTACACTGTACATATTTGTATTTGTGATGGTTTTTTTCTATTATCTGGTTCATTTTATTTATTGTGATAGGGCCAAGAAAGATAGACACATCTCTTTTTATTGCCCACGAACTCATTACAATCTTGTAATTAAGGCATAAATAAGGCTATGTTTGGTTTGAAGGAATAGGTAAGGAAAGGAAGGAAAAGAAAGAGTATACAAGTTTGTAAATGTTTACATAGCCTAAAGGTCTTAGCATGCTTAAGTCCGATTTTCAGGATTAATTTTGGCTGGGCCAAAATGAATGTTTTGATCTCTTATGTTCAAATTATTAATCGATAAGAAAGTAATAGATTGTCCTTACTCATTGCAACCAGCACAAGGAGATATAAATTCAGTTCTCCATTCCTTTCCTTATATTCTCTTCTAGACTTCTACATCCTTTACCAAAAAACAATTATTGGCATCTTTTGCTACATTTAGGACTTCTTTATTTATGGTTCCGTTATGATATCGGAAATATATAATATTTTAAAATTTTTTGACCAATTAACTGAAATTATAAACGTAGTAACCAATTAAGTGTTATCTATATATGTAATAAAACTGGACGGTCCATGTCAACATGTCTCTCCTTTAAAAGAAGCTATTTATTTATTTTCTCCATTTTTTGTATTTTTTCTTATTTTCTTTTGTTTTAAAAATATAAAACAATAATCATTGCTTATCTTGATTAAATTAATAAAACTTCATACTATTAGAGAGAGGCCTTTGGGTTTTCTAAGGCCTCTTATTTTAATGTATGCTATTATTGCATTTAAAAAAACATTTAAGAGAGAGATAGAGAGAGAGAGAGAGAGAGAGAATTGTAATAATATAAATCAAATAATATAAATAGTTTGAGGTTAAACTATCAAAAAATTATTAATTTAAAAACCCAATAAACTTTCACTAAAAATAAATATTAACAAAACATAGTAAATATTAAAAATGTATTTCAATTCCACTTAAAAATCAAACTTAATAAATGCTAATAAAAATAAGAAATATAAATATAAATATATTAATTGATGGTTTTAATAATATTATTAGATAACTTATGAGTTGAGACCTTTATTGTGCATAATGAAGTCATTAAAAATGATAAAAATTAATGAAAATTTTAAATGAATAACCCAATTTATTAACAATATTTTATTGCAAAAATTACTTAATAATAATGAAAAAATACCAACAATTAATTAAATATAAGAATTTTAAATATAAAAATATTAATTGATAGTTTTAATAATATTATTAGATAACTTTATATTAATGCATTTTTAATTAATTAATATTTTTATGAGTTGAGACCTTTATTGTGCATAATGAACTCATTAAAAATGGTAAAAATTAATAAAAATTTAAAATGCAAAACCTTTTTTATTAACAGTATTTTATTGCAGAAATTACTGAATAATAATGAAAAAAATACCAATAAATAATTAAAAATCCAAAAAATTCTGAAAAACCTAAGCGTAACTAAAATATTAAAATTAATGAAATATTTTATATTAATAAGGGTATTTACTGAAAATAATTAAAATGTACAATTAATAGTATTTATTATTAAAAATACCAAAAATTATTATAAAATACCCAAGCTATAAATTATTGAAAAATATTGAAAATTAAATGTATTTTTTCATTAACTATGGTATTTATTTAGTGATTTAATTTATTTTTACTGAAAGTAAATGCAAATTAATTTTGTAGTGACTAATATGCAAAAAATAAATTATGAAAATACTGAAAATGATTGAAAAATACTCATATGAAAAAATTAATGAATAATAATGAAAAAATCACCACAAATTAATTAAAAAACCATATATTATAAAAAACCTAAAGTTTAATTAAAATATTATAAATAATTACAAAATTAAATTAATTGTATTTTATTGCAAAAAATACTAAATAATAATGAAAAATTTTATGTATTTTAATTATTAATAGTAATGTAATTAGCAATAATTATTTTTAAACTATAATTAATAGTAATTATAATTTAATCTATAAATAGTAGAAAATTACATTTAATTAGTTTTAGCCAATAAATTAGCAGTATTTCTGAAAATATGATAATTTCCAAAAATTACAGTATTTTAAATAAATATATTTATTTAATAATTTCAATATTTTAATCGCTAATATTATTTTAATAATTATTAATAAAAAAGTAACAAATCATTTATAACTTAACCTAACTCGATTAGATCTATAAATTTGCAAGTTCAAGCAATTATTTTATTTTGAGTTAGGTCTAATTGAGATGTGCACCATGCCCACACATTATTAGGGATAATCTGATTCAAAGTCTAATTGGGTATCAAACTTTTGGAGTCCAACGTAAACAACCTCTAATAAGCTCAATTTGGAAGTTATATGCATATATGATAAATATTACTATAATATTTAAATAACAAATATATATATATATATATATATATATATATAGAGAGAGAGAGAGAGAGAGAGAGAGAGAGAGAGAGAGAGAGAGAGAGAGAGAGAAATATTATATTTTTTTTATATAAGATTAGAATTAAAAAATAATAATTTGTAAAAAATCATAGTTTTATAATTAACACGAGCCTCTTTATTTAAAGAAAATGTGCAAGTCCAAAAGCCTGAGCCCGACTTGACCATTGGGCCTAAATCTTGAGCCCGAAGCCCGATCTGTATACAAAATGTCTTATTTTCAGTATACTTTTATAAGTAATATTATATTAATTTAGTAATAATTTAATAAATTAATAAACTAATTTATATATCCTAATAGTAAATTGATATTTATTAATAATTTAAGAAGTACATATATATATATATATATTATATTTATTATATATAACATAAGTAATTTTTTATATATGTAACGATATCGGGACAGACTTATTTGAGAAAGCTTGAGCTCGAGCCCACAAGCCTTAAATTTTGTCCAAGCCTAGAAAATAATGGGTCAGACCAAGTTGGACTGTTGGGCTATTCGGCCCATGAATATGTCTAATTGTATATATAAACAATTATATAAATAAAAAATCATATGAAATAAAAATTTAAACATATTTTTCAATTTTTATTTAAAATGAACATCTCATAGCTTAGCCCAGTTTGCTGTCTACCTTGGCCTAAAGCTTTGCTCATGGACCAGCCTGATCCACGGCACGGCATGAGCTATGAGGGCTCGAGCCTCTCGAACTTAGCCCCAAATTATCACAAGGAGGTTGAGACAATTTTGTTATGAGCACGTTGTGGGTAGTTCACCTATTCACGCCTAAAGTTTTCCCCTGCGCACTTGGGCCTCCAAAACTTTGATCAACGGTTGAAAAAGAGTAAAAACGAACTTTGACAAACGACTCTCTTTTAACGGCGTAGATCGATAAGACGATAACTAGTATACTGTATGAACGGTGTTGGAGAAAAGTCTATTGAAAATTATAAATTTTCGGTCACATATATCATGTTCTTTAGTCCTCACTGTCACTGGGAGTGAGGAGGTTTAGACATCAGACTGCAGCGGAACTTAAATTGACTCTATTCGTGTATTTGTGCTTGCTGGGGTTTCTTTTCGAAGAAAAATATTCAAATCCTAAGCATCTCGTGTCTCTTTAGCCAATTGCTGGTGTATCACCGATCGAGGTCTTTCCACTACTCTTTCAGGGTTTATGCCTAGAAGCTACACAGACTTCTAAGTTTGATGTAATTTAGGGTTTTGCCTCATTTCATGTTCAACATCTCTACTCGCACCTGGCCTAGTTTAGTTTCCGGTTATTTTTTTTTGATAATTAGTTTAGTTTCCGTATTTCATGCGTCGCTTTTTACGATTTTAAAATTTTCGATCCCTTTTCAACCATCAATATTGGCAAAATGGTATGCAATTTATCCTGATTTCTACAAGGTTTAAGCGTCCTTAAAAAAGAATGCATTCGCATAGAAGCTTAATGCTTCAGTTTCTTTACATTTAGGGAAAGTGATGTGTTACCGTCTGGAAAGGTTTCGTTTGCTGGATCTTCAGTACTAATTGTCATTGCTTCTTTTGTCTTTTTAGTTTGTTCCATAAAATAATTTGTTTGTTGGATACAATTTGAGCGAGCGGGTCTTCACTACCTTAACTATGGCGGTATGCTTTCATTGATAATCTAAAAAATTTAAGGTTTAAGATTTTGCTTGATTCTGCATTTATACTTGCTTTGAGAGTTATTGTAGGTTGACAAACTGTTTAAAGATGAAGCTACTGAAGAGAAAGGGGAACGTGCCAGAATGGTTAGTTTCATTTCACTATCCTGTCCCAGAACTTATATTTGAATGATATACATGCAAACTAGTGTCTGAATATGCATCTGAAAATATACGGACTTGTCTGTAATGCATTTTGATAAATGCCCATGCACACAAGTCTTATCTGTTCTAGTGAGTATTTTTTTAAGCGTCATCGTTTTATATTTCTACTCTTGTCGCCTGTATTCAACTTTTTTTTTTTTAACTAGGTAACCGATTAAAAAGATACTGACCAAGATTCCCCACTGCTATTCTTTCTCATAGAAGTGTGTTTATATAAAATTTATTTTGTTTACATATTATTTACTGGAACCTTACGTTCTTATTTATATGTTTCTGTAATTTATTATTGTTCTTTAAAACCTCTTTAAATTCTTGTTTTGAGACTTGTATTTGTTAGCTTTACGAATACAGCATCTCATTTTTCCCTTCGAGAAGCCTATGTGTGTTTTTCTTTCCACTTTTGGTAAGAAATGCCTACAAGTTTTTATAGACGTGTTACTGTTGCGGAAATCTTTTTTAGAGGTCTTTCTGATGATGTATGCTTTTTTTTTTTCTTTTCTTTTCTTTTGGATGGTTTTTTACTCATCTTTGATCATAGGAGATATTGCTATAGTTAAAAAATTAATACAAAGTTTTATTGATTAGGTAGAAAAACCCATGCTGATGCATTTATAGGTTTCTCCTTATTCCTTTCTGTTGATTAGTCATTTGTATGCATTTAATTTAGGCATCCTTTGTTGGTGCTATGGCAATTGCTGATTTGGTCAAGGCCACTTTAGGGACAAAAGGAATGGTAAGCCTTAGTTTTCTTTCTTCCACTTTTCTTTTTTCATGTACTTGTTTGTTGTCTAGAATCCACAATTATACTGAGATTCTATTTTTATTTTAACTGACCTTGCCCATTTCAAATGCATTTTCTGTGTAGGATAAAATTTTACAATCAACAGGCCAGGATCGAAGTGTGACTGTTACTAATGATGGTGCTACCATTTTAAAATCCCTTCATATTGACAATCCTGCTGCCAAGGTCCTTGTTGGTATCCTTCTTTTTGGTTCATATGCTTGTTGTCCATTGGCCACACATTTTGATATGATCATGAACCCTAACTTGTCTCATTCTAGTGTTGTCAACTGTGGTACTTATATAGTTGGTGTTTATTTTTTTTTTTCAAATTATTTTAGTAGTTGACTTTTTATGATACTAGTATATACTTTTCAATAAGTCTCTTTCAGTATTTCAAGGAATCCCCAGATCACAACATCAATAAATCTATAGGATAAGTTAACTATTTTCAGAGGACTATCAGTTTTCATTTTTTCATGCTTATGTTCTATGGTTGATGCTTTTCCTTAATTTAAGGGTATCAGACATCTCAAAAGTTCAAGATGATGAAGTTGGTGATGGGACAACCTCTGTTGTTGTCTTGGCTGGAGAACTTCTAAGAGAGGCTGAAAAGCGGGTTGCGGCAAAAATTCATCCGATGACTGTAATTTCAGGTTCCTTCATGCTTCCACCAATGTCTTGAACTGTCATATTTTCTGCATAATTGACAAGGATGTATTTTAAGCCTTTTTTGGGCTTAATGGGGCTACACAATTGGAGGGATGTTGCATGTATTTAAGCTTCTGTAACACATCTTGACAATTTCTGAGGTCAACTGCATTCAACAGAGCCTTATGCCCTTCTATGGGGTTGTCTACATAAATCCTATTTTACCATTCCACTCACTCAAGGCCCTAATCCATTGTTAAATTATGAGCATTTAAGTCATTTCTCACTACCCTGTGTCCCTTTTGGCCTGTCTAATATTTCTAGAACCTTCAAGTTCCGCCAGACCTCTTCTTATTGCTGCAGTAGGTGGTATTTTGTTCATGTGCCAAAACCATATTAGACCACTTCTCCCCATTTTTTACCTATTGGGCTACTCCCATTTCTAATGACATAGTACTGTCAGAGGCTCAATGTTGTAAGTAAGAATGGTGTGTGTGTGTGTGTGTGTTGTGAAGGAATCAAATTCTGTTATCTTGAAAAGTGAAAATGGGACAGTAAAAAAACGTGCTTGTTCAAGATGATGTGTTGCAAAACTTCTATTAAAACCAAAGTAGATGATAAAATGGAACTGTAAATTAAACTTACTTTAATAATCTATGACATGGGGAATTGGATTTTTGTTTGGAATTGGGTATTAGCTCACTTAAATTACATTTGAGTCCATAATTTGCTCATCTAGCAGTTATTATTATTTAACAAAATCTAGCACTTGAGACTACTACTTTTGATTTCCTCTTTGAGAAAGAGAAGAAAGGTGAAGAAAGCTATTCTTCTTTGACAAAAGAGAAGAATAAAATTTTGATCGTCTTTGAGAGAAAACAAGGGCAATCAATCCACTTTTGGGGTGTTTTTTAAGTTGTTTTCACCAACCACTTGCCTGTACTTTTGGGTAATTCTCCATCAAGCTTTTGAAGGGTTGAAGGGTTTCTACAGTCCATGGTTGGTGAGATAGTTCCTTCATTTTGTTCATTTGCACGTTGTGTTGGTGATTATTTGTGTTTTCAAAACAAGGCTCGTTCTTTTGTTGTTGATATCCCTATGTTGTAGAAGTTGTAGCCTGTTATTTACTTTAAAATAGTGGAAGAGTGGTCGGACCAGGTCCCGTGTTTTTCTTCTTTATATTGGAGTGTTTTTCACGTGAAAAAATCTTGGTCATGTTCTTGTTATTTGCTTTGTTGCATAGGTAAATCTCTATCATTTACCTAGCAAAACTTAGGCTTAGTTTGGAAGGAGTACAAATACAAATTTGTAGAGTACAAAACCTTGTATTTTGTATTATTTTGCACATATTTGCACAGTACATAATTGTATTTGTATTCCTTCCAAACTGAGCCTTATTTTAGAAGTAAAACTCCATTGTTTGTATGGGTAAAAGCGTAAAACTCATATGTTACGTTATACCTATTGTGCGATTTTTTACTTACAGAGTTTTTTCCTTGGCTTATTCAATGTTCATGGACAAGAAGGGTTCGTTTCCCAACATACACCAAATTGCCTGGCCTCAGAATTCCTCAAAATTAGAAGCCCAATGAGTGTCTGATTAGTGAGTGGCTCATTTAGGAATTGGATTTTTATTTTTTTGATAAGTAAAGTAAAAGTTTCATTAAAGAAATAAGAGTTTACAATTTAAGGGTGGCAAGTCATCACCCATAAACAAAACAAACTGAGATCAAAGTAGGCTTTCCACATTACATATTTGAAAACCCAATACTTCCCCTAACTTATTTCTCAAATCCTCTTGATCTATGTGCCTGAAATCTGGAAGAATCAGCATCCTGTCTGCCTCTGATCTACTAGCAGCAGCTACCGTCCTATCCATACCACAAGCTTTGTCTTTGAATATTCTTCTATTCCTGTCCTTTCATATGTTCCGGCATACGAAGAATGGAATGCAGCTCCATATCACCTTCGCCTTCTTACTTCCACTCAGCCTGGGCTATGTAGAAAAAATCTTTGCAGTTGAAGTTGGGTGAAAACCAGAAACCCTGAACATAGCCGTGATCACTTTCCATAAGAAACCAGAAAACTTGCAGGTTATAAATAAGTGACTGACATTTTCCTCCTGCTCCTCGCAAAGACAGCATCTTCTAGCCATATGGAATCCTCTTGACTTCAGATGATCAACTGTCAATTTGCTATCCATTGCTACCAGCCATGCCAAAGCCTCAACTCTTGGTGGAACTGGGTTTCCCCAGATTCCTTTAAGTTGACTTAAGCCTGTGTTGGACCTGCTAAGAGCCATGTGACAGGTTTAACTGAGAACTTTCCATTTTTGCATTCTTTCCACCAGAGCTCATCCCTCTGATGATTTGAAGGTTTTACACCCTCTAGTTTTTCTAGAAGAGAGATGCATTCTTCTACTTCTCCATCCAGCAGAGGTCTCTTAAATTTCAGATTCCAAATCCGCTGATCTCCCTTCTATAACAGTCATTATACTTAACCTCAACTTCAGTTAGCCTCTACAATCTTGGGCATAACTCGTGCAGCTTGCCCACCCCACACCAATCATCCTCGCAAAATCTGATCTTTGACCCATCCCTAACTACAAAACTAGTAAGACTTCTAAGTTTCCTATTAAAACTCATAATCGCCTTCCACACACCACCCCATAGGAAGCCTTCACACTCATTCAGGAATTGGATTTTGTCAGTTCAAAAACCTAATTTTATGAAGACTTAAGGTACTGCTATACTCCATTAATCTTTTCTTTCTAAAATCAGCATCTTGTCTATAATCTTTTCCTTCTTTCTTGTTACTATTCTTGAACAAACTTTCAACTTCGACAAAAGAACTATAGCAGACACCCCTAATGCTTGTGTACTAACAGCCATGGGCAGAGAACAGCCTTAACTTTTTTTTTTCTATCATATCCTCAGAGCTACTTATATTCTAACTCTGGATCATAATTGTGTTGCCAAATTCATGGGTTTCTAACCCATCTGATCATGCTGATTTTCTTCTTTTTTGATGCACAGAATTTGTTAGTGGACTGCTTTGGTGGTTGGTCCTGATCTTCTTGACTTATAACAGATGTGGGGCCTCAGGCCCCTAGATACAAAAGACTATACTATAAATATTGTATTTTTTAGCATCCACTGACTACAAGTCTAAAAACGAAATTTAGTGAAAATAACAAATTTCTACAACTAAACATCCAAAATAAGTTAAAAATGTTCCTAAATTAAATCCAGCAGAGAATGGAAAGGAAAACAGTAAAATTGTTATGCTCCTAGGCCCTTGCGATATTTGTCATATCCCCCAAATCTTTATGTTCATTTTGGGAGGAGTACAAATACAAATATGTACAGTGCAGATACAAGGTTTGTAAATACAATATACTATGCTTTGCAATGTACATATTTGCATTTGTACTCTTCCCAAACTGATCCCTAAGAAATTATTTCAAGAATCTTCAACCTCAGCATATGACTGGGCTTTGCCCATGGGTATCGGAACATTAGACCCCAGATGAGAAATCTCCCAAAATTTAAATTTTCTCTTCTGACATTTATTCTTTGTGACATTGAAAATATGCTTGGATTTCCAATGAGTATTGTAGTACTTTATGTGGATTGGTAGCTTAAAATCTTCATAGTTAATTATCATCGTGAAAATTTGGTCTTGTAAGTTTTTTTTTTTTTTGGCCCTGGAATGAAAGCAGTTTCTTTTTTCCCAAGAATTTATCTCCATATATTGATCCTACAAGTATCCTTACCTTTTTAGTGCCTTCCACTGTTCCGTGTGTGGTCCTTTAGGTTACAGGATGGCAGCTGAATGTGCCCGCAATGCTTTGTTGCAGAGGGTCATGGATAATAAAGACAATGCAGGTAATAAATTGACTATATTTTGAATATCAAGTTCTAATTCTCAATTGCTATCTTTTTTTCTTACTGTAGTAGTCTTCTTGTAAACATGGTATTTTGAAGACCAAACTATGCAAGTTTCTAAATTGTGGAACTTGTGCCAGATCCATCCATTTATGTCATTTTGTAGGGTTTTGCACCTGTGATATGTAACAAAGGGCCATCACAAGAAGGGAAACTTATGATAGTGCAAATTTGAGCATGGGTGTTAGGTATTTTAGTTTGAGCTCAGAAAAGTTCCACATCATGTAATGGCTCCTAAGGGGGTGTTCTCGAATACATATGATTTTACTTTTCAAAAAACTGCCACCCTCAGCAAAATCCCTCTATATTGTACCTGTTTCCCTTCGAAATAGTCACAAGTCTCTCTCTCTCTCTCTCTCTCTCTCTCTCTCTTATATATATATATATATATATATATACAGCTTCTATCATGTTTTAGTTTTTGATAGAAGTTTATGAAATCTCATGTATTCTCTTGTTCTGGGGTAATGCAGAAAGATTCAAAGCAGACTTGATGAAGATTGCAATGACAACTTTGAGTTCAAAAAATTCTCTCCCAGGACAAGGAACACTTTGCAAAACTTGCTGTGGATGCTGTTATGAGGCTTAAGGTATGTACTTTCATTCTTTCATAGTAAAAGGACACAAAATTGTAATAATTTTTTATGCCATCTTAGTATCTTCTTCTGCAAATTATACTTGGTGTCAGAGCTATTACTGTTTCATCTCACCATGTATTTCACTTTTGTTACATCAATACAGTGGATAGACAATGGTTTTATATTTTATGTGTAATCTTTAGTTTCCTGCAATATCTTCTTGGAAATCTATTTCTTTATCCTTTCCATGTTATTATTTTCTTTTTGCCTTCCCCCTTTTTGTTTTGTTATCTGTGTGTGTTTGCATGTGCAAAGTTGGTTTGAAATTTGAATGATTCTTTCAATGTCAATTTTCTACTATTATTTTTGGTTGATATTGATTAATCGTTATCTCTTGGATAATGGCAGGTTAGTACAAATTTAGAGGCTATTCAAATTATTAAGAAGCCTGGAGGATCCTTGAAAGATTCTTTTCTAGATGAAGAGTGGGTTTCAATTTATGGTTGTTTGGATACGTCAAAGTTATAACTGTTTCTTGTCTTTGATAGAAACTTCTATAATTTCCAATTTCTCATTAATTCCTGTAATCATCGTTCCAATTTAAATGATTTGCATTTCTTGGTGTGAAGCTTTGGATTGAGGTTTTGCTTGTCGTTCATAATTTGTACTTTAACGTATCTTTATGTTTTTGATATCTGCTTCTGGTCTTTCAATGTCGATTTGTGGCCCTTTCTATGTTAGTCTTTTTGGTCATGCCACATTTTGATTGCTGAGGTGGAAGTTCACTTTTAACTGATGTGATGCACTAGCAGAAATGTAAAAACATGTAATGTTTTCAAGCATTGTGAAATCTCTTATGAACCTAATATGCACTCTCATTCCTGGTTAAGATTTAAATATTTTTGGCATTCTTCTTGATTTGCACTCTTTCAGATGCTGTGAGCCTGGGATACTACTTTTACTGTTTCCCCACACTTGTATACACTTCTTGTTCTTAATTGGAGTCCTATTCTCTGTTTGCAGATTTATTCTTGACAAGAAGATGGGCATTGGTCAACCGAAGCGCATAGAAAATGCTAAGATTTTGGTAGCAAACACTGCAATGGACACTGACAAAGTAAAGATCTATGGGACACGTGTTCGTGCTGATTCTATGTCACGGGTTGCACAGATTGAAGGGGCAGAAAAAGAGAAAATGAAAGAGAAGGTGCAGAAGATTATAGCACATGGGATCAATTGCTTTGTGAATAGACAGTTGATTTACAATTTCCCTGAGGAACTATTTGCAGATGCGGGAATTTTGGCGATTGAGCATGCTGATTTTGATGGAATTGAGCGTCTTGCTCTGGTAACTGGTGGTGAGATTGCATCGACCTTTGATAATCCAGAGTCGTTTAAGCTTGGGCACTGCAAGCTCATTGAGGAAATCATGATTGGTGAAGACAAATTAATTCACTTCTCTGGGGTTGAAATGGGTCAAGCTTGCGCCATAGTATTAAGAGGTGCTAGGTATGTATTTTGTCTTTTTTTTTTTTTTTTCTTTTTCCTTTCAACACATATTTGACTCTTTCTTTGATTTCCTGTTATTTGGATACAATATATATTCTTACTGTTATTTATTATTTGTTATGTTATTTTTAATCCATTCATTTGTTATTTTATATTTGATGCAATGTGCTATTTATCAACCACATAATGACCTAACTGAGGTTTGAGTCCTGGAAAGGCTTTAGGCTGCACATATATGTATACAAACATGAAACTGGATGCAAGAAAAAGTTTGGTGCTAGGTATGTATTTTGTCTTTTTTTTTTTTCTTTTTCCTTTCAACACATATTTGACTCTTTCTTTGATTTCCTGTTATTTGGATACAATATATATTCTTACTGTTATTTATTATTTGTTATGTTATTTTTAATCCATTCATTTGTTATTTTATATTTGATGCATTGTGCTATTTATCAACCACATAATGACCTAACTGAGGTTTGAGTCCTGGAAAGGCTTTAGGCTGCACATATATGTATACAAACATGAAACTGGATGCAAGAAAAAGTTTGTGATTCTTGAATTTACAAACCATTGTCACATGTTAACTTGTTAAGGATACTGTTTCTTAAAATTTTCTAAATAACATCCTCTCCTGTTGCTGTATCCATTTCCTAACGGAATGGCCCCTCTCTAATGTTGCTGTATCCATTTCTTACTGTTATTTATTATTTGTTATGTTATTTTTGATCCATTCATTTGTTGTTTTATATTTGATGCAATGTGCTATTTACCGACCACATAATGACCTAATTGAGGTTTGAGTCCTGGAAAGGCTTTAGACTGCACATATATGTATACAAATATAGAACTGGATGCAAGAAAAAGTACGTGATTCTTGAATTTACAAACCATCGCCACATGCTAACTTGTTAAGGATATTGTTTTTATGGTTTTCTGAATAACATCCTCTCCTGTTGCTGTATACATTGCCTAATGGAATGGCCCCTCTCTAATGTTTTAACCTCCTCTTCCCTTGTTTGACTTATTTAATTTGACAGAGGACATATTGAAACGATCTGCATTGCGTTGTGTCTACTTGGCCTTGTAAAACTTTTACACAACAAACATAATTTGAGATTAATCCCAACAAGAGTTAATACAAGACTTAGATTCTTTTTTCCAAATCCTGCGACACTTTAGTATGAAGTTGAATCCCAACAAGTGTGTCTTCGGCGTCACCTCGGGCAAGTTCTTAGGCTATATTGTCAATCGGCGCGGTATAGAGGCCAACCCGGACAAAATAAAAACCATTCTAGATATGAAACCACCTCGGAAAGTAAAAGAAGTCCAGAGGCTAAAGGGCTGCATAGCCGCTCTAAGCCGCTTCTTATCTAAGTCAGCAGACCGTTGCCTGCCCTTCTTCAAGGCAGTCAAAGGCAAAGGGTTCGAATGGACCCAGGACTGCCAGTTCGCGTTTGACGAACTAAAAGGTTACCTCACTTGTATACCAACCTTAGCCCGGCCCGAGGTGGGCGAGGTTTTACAACTGTACCTCTCGGCGAGCGACGAGGCGGTCAGTTTGGTACTAATAAAGGAAACAAATCGGGTCCAACGACCCATATATTATGTTAGTAAAATTTTGTAGGGAGCAGAGGCAAGGTACCCGGAGATAGAAAAACTAGCATACGCCTTAGTAATAGCAGCTCAGAAACTTTGCCCGTACTTCCAGGCTCATACAGTCATCGTCCTAACTGACAAACCTCTCAGACAAGTTTTACTTAAACCCGAAGTCTCCGGTTGACTGACGAAATGGGCCATTGAACTCAGCGAGTACGATCTCCAATACAAACCGAAAACTGCTATTAAGGCCCAAGCTTTGGCAGATTTTATCGTCGAGTGCACTTTCATCCATGAAACCCCACAGGTCGAGCCCGAGGTCCCCATTTGCGGTGAACCCGGAGCTCTTGAGCCCATAGAGTTCGAACCCCGTGAAGTAGCATCCAGTGTGGCATCTCTCCTGATCAAGCGAAGGGCGAATTGGGATGAGGAGCCCTGGATTCTTCACGTGGATGGTTTCTCGAATCGGCAGGGCAGCGGAGTTGGAATAGTCTTATGCGGCCCGAGTGGCACAAGAGTAGAGTACGTGCTACGCTTTGAATTCGCGGCATCCAACAACGAGGCAGAGTACGAAGCACTAATCGTCGGGCTGGACCTAGTGCGAAAGTTAAAGGCAAAACACTTGGTCATCAGTAGCGATTCTCAGCTCGTGGTAAACCAAGTTACCGGTGAGTACGAATCACGCGATCTCTCCATGATCGCATATTTGGCCAAAGTAAAAGAAGCCCTGTTCAACTTCTGATCACACATCATCAGGCAAATCCTGAGGTCCGAAAACACTGAGGCTGACGCCCTGTCCCGGTTAGCTAGCACGAGTCACAACAATATGAGAACTGTGTACATAGAGGACTTACCTCGGCCTAGTATTCTCTGGGGGACAGAGGAGGTCGCTCTCATCTTAGAAGCAGAGCCGAGCTGGATCGATCCACTCGCGAGCTTCCTGATAGACGGAACCCTCCCTGTAGATCGCAATGCCGCCAAAAGGGTGCAGTGCCAGGCGGCCAAATATGTCATAATAGACGAACGGTTATACCGACGGTCGTACACGCTCCCCTATTTGCGGTGCCTGCGACCTACCGAAGCCGAGTTTGTACTCCGCGACACTCATGAAGGCCTGTGCGGCAGACACTTGGGGGGCAGAGCACTCGCCCAAAAGGCACTTCGACAAGGATACTATTGGCCAACGATGAAGGCAAAAGCTGTCGAGCTCGTTAGAAAATGCGACAAGTGTCAAAAACACGCTAACATCCACCATCAACCTGCCTCCGACCTCAAATACCTTGCCAGCCCGTGGCCCTTTGCACAATGGGGCATCGACCTCTTTGGGCCATTCCCACCAGGAACAGGCGGGAGAAAATTCTTAGTTGTTGCGGTAGATTATTTTACGAAGTGGATAGAAGCCGAACCTCTGGCAACTGTTACGGCTCGAAACATACAGAACTTCTTTTGGAAAAACATAGTATGTCGGTTCGGATTACCTCGGGTTCTAATTTTCGACAACGGCAAACAGTTCGAGGATATCAAGTTCCAAGAGTGGTGCCAGGACATGGGGATTTGGCAAAATTTCACGTCAGTCGCGCACCCACAGGCAAACGGTCAGACGGAAGTAATGAACAGAGCCATCCTGCGCGGATTGAAAGCACGTCTGGATCGAGCTAAGGGATTGTGGGCCGAGGAGCTACCAAGTGTCTTTTGGGCTCACCGAACGATCGAAAAAGCAGCCACGGGAAAAACCCCCTTCAACCTCACCTACGGCACTGAAGCGGTGATCCCGACGGAAATCGAAATACCAACGTTGCGGTTAGAAATATACGACGATCGGACGAACGGAGACGAGTTACGCACCAACCTCGACCTACTGGACGAGGTAAGGGACCTCGCGCACATCCGAACAGCGGCATACCAGCAGTAGGTAGCTCGCTACTACAATAGTAGAGTAAAGCGACGAAGCTTCCAAGTCGGCGACCTGGTCCTCCGGAAAATTATGGTGCCCGAACCTGGCGTCGGCAAGCTTGGACCTAATTGGGAAGGTCCCTATAAAGTAGAAACAGCGCTCAGTGGCGCATATGAACTCGAAACCTTGGAAGGCAAACGAGTACCCCGAACGTGGAACATCGTGAACTTGAGGCGATACTACCTATAAACCACCTAGCGAAGTGGACGAAATCAGGCCGTGCCACAAGGCAAGCCGAGGAACTTCGGCACATTATCAGCTCGGCAAAAAAAAAAAATCAGTTCGCGGCATAAAAGACCACAGAAATCTAAAAACTCGGCAAAGAAACAGCTCGGGGAAGATGAGCAAGGGGAAAAAGACACTCCATTGCAAGAAACAGTACATTGGCAAAAAAAAAAAAATTTACATGCCCGGAGCCACTTCTTCGCCATCGGAAGGCACTTCAACAACACCCGAAGGCCCTGCCTCTCCTTCAGAGTCCGGTTTGCCATCGGCAGCATTGGCCATCTCCTGAGTTATGCGCGAAGTGGTTATGGCACTTACATCGAGGTCAGGGTATGTATTCCGGATCATCCACCGGCTCAACTTGAACCCCCTCCTGTAAGAGTCCACCATCAGATCATCAACACGCGAGGAGGCAATGTAGTCTTCAACTGCCTTCTTTTTGGCGTCTTCAATGCCTTGGGAGAAAATCTGTGTTTTCTCCCTAATGTCCTCCTGAAGATACTCGACTTGATGCTGCAAATCCAACTTCAAGTCCGCCATGTGCTTGACAACTACCCCCATGGCCTCGGCGTCACGCTGAGACCTCGCCTGTCTGGCCATCGCGACGCGAGCAGCTTTTTCAGCAGTGTAAGCAGCCGCCTCAGCAGCCTGGGTATTTGCCTTTGCAGCACGGAAGGCTTCAGCAGCATGAGCAGCAGCCTCAGCAGCTCGCGCCTGTCGCGAGCTCCTCTCCACTTGGGCAGCCAAGGCATGAATTGAAGAATTCACCTACCAAAAGAAACAAGTGAGCAAATAACAGCAGAAGCAACAGAATAAAAAAGGAAGACGGAATCTCACTTACCACCATGGCATGTGTTACGGCGCGGCAAGCGACCTGATTCAAGGGAAGATCGGTCCACGCCGTGACCTCCTCGGGGAAAGTAGCATCCCTACTCTTTTGAAGAGCGTAGTTTGGCATCAACACGCTCCTAAACTCCCCTTGAGCTCCCGAGCCTGAGGGCCCAGCCCGCGTATCAGCAGACCCGGAGTGAGGAGCACTTGAGTACGCAGGAGCGTCCGTATGAGTGGTTTCAGCGAAAGGCGCCCCGGCAGTCTCGTGCACCGGTGGAGTCACTTCGGGCTCCCTGGGCAGATCCTCTGTCGTATGGTCTGGGGTTTGAGGCTCTTCATCCAGGGGCAGCTCGTTACGAGTTCGCTTGGCGACCCGCTTCCTCCTCTTCATACCTTGGAACAAACGCCCGCCGCGAGTTCTCTCCGCATCCATCACACCTGCAGAACGAGTTCGACATCAGAAAAAATGAAGGAACAGAGCAAGCAAGAAACCGCATAGCCAGAAACCTACCTGAACTCAGGCCAGCTGCAAAAAGCTTAGCCTCCGTTAAGTAGTGGTGGCAGTTTAAGCCTTGTCGTGCCCACTGTCGGAGACCCTTCACCGTCTCTTTATCAAGAGTTACGCTCGAGTCGGGAGCGGCCTCACCCCACCCGGTCTGAAAGGGCCATCCTTGTGCACTTTGCACGCCGAAGTAGTCCCGCTTCCACGCCGGGACCTTGTTAGGGAGATCGTGCAGAAGCTTAAAACCCTGGCGAGGAGTAAGGTAATACGCCTGTCTCCCCCTAGGAAGAGGACCCGCCTATCTCTTGAGCATCAAGATAGAGGAGAATATCTCTAAGTCCAAGGGGAAATTCTGCTCGCAAAAAAGGGATATCGTCCCCACCAGGTTCCGAATAGAGTTCGGATGAAGCTGGCCAATGGTGACACCAAAGTGGTTTATGACTTCAACAAGGAGGGGATGGAAAGGAAGTCGCAACCCTACGGCGAGCTGTTCTCGAAAAATCACGATCTCGTCGGGACTGTGTTCCCAAGGAAAGCTACCCGAAGGAATGAAATATGTGTACCCCCCAGGAAGATTGTAGGACAGAAGTATGGATTGAAGCCCCTCAGGCGTCATGGTCGAAGGACCAAACCTGTCTAGCATCCGACCTCGGCGGGAGGTAGACGCCAAACTGCCCGAAGCAACTCGGCCCACTAGTTCATAGTCTTCAAGCTCCACCTCGGGGTCACTGAGGTAGTCTGGGGACACGGCTCGGTTGGTGGAACCTACGTCGTCCTTACTCGAAGAATCGTCTGAGCTATCAAAGCTAGACATTGGGGAAAAGATAGATTCAAGAAAGTACTCACCGGAAAGTTTGAAGAACAAGCTAAAGAACCGTGAAGACTGTATAACCAGCCTTGGCGTGAGCTGGAAGAGACTCAGACGCGAGTTGGAAGGTTGGATGCGAACTCGATAGACAACCGCAGAAGTGACAAACCAACCGGGGTCCCCCACTATTTATAGCTACAGTAACCAAGAATCGACCGTGCAGACTGAAGACGATCCGACGACCCACGTTCTTACCAACCGCACAACCCTTAAAGTCGAGACGTGATTGGCGCACGTCTTTCCGAAAAAAGCGAAACGTCAGCACGTCTTTTTGAAACCGACGTCGCTTCGACACGCGTCTTTTGGAATCTGACGCGCCGCACGTCTCCCTGACAGTCGACGGCGTATGTACAGCAGTGGCGTGCCTTTTTGAAATGACCCGCTGTCACGTCCCAGCGGCGCGAGTTGGTTTGAAATTTAAAACGAACGGTCACAATCACCAGTGTTCTTGAGTAAGGCACGTTTTCCAGCCTTCTTGAAAACCGAAAAAACCCTAGCAGCCAAACAAGTCGTACCATGCTTGGCACCAGGGAATTCCGTGCCCGAGGGCGCCACGCCTGACTGACTTGGGATCTGACGTTTTGGCAGCAGCACTCTAAACGGCCACCTGCCACCGCCACTGACGCCGCCATCTCCAGTTAGACGGTTAGGCAGTGACGGTTGGGCAGTGATGGTTCTGTCTCAGCAGAAGGGATGACAGCCGAGTTGACAAGCGCAAGAGTAATCATACCTGATCTGACAAGGGCCTCGGGACGAGTACGCGAAGTGACTATAAGAGCCCCCCTGCCCCCCCGACAACGGAGGTATGCAAACTTTGTGCTATCTGGTATTACCTTGCTTTTGAAAGATTCTAACTTGAGCTTCGGAGTCTCTACACCGGGTTCCCCCCGGAGCTTTCCCATCTCTCCCGTTTCAGGATCCCTGCTACCTCGTTCGAAAGCAAGGCAGCGGACAGCTAAGACCAGCCGGATCGCGCTCCATCAGGTTGGATTCCGTCCAAATCAAAATTAATTTCAACAGATTGAATGAACATAAATTGAATCGGATCAGTTCAGTTTTAATGGTTAGATTATCTGTAAAGGATTTATATTGGATTGAATCTTATTAAATCAATATCCAGTCCATTGATAAAAGATGACGATACAAATCTCAATGAACCAAGTTTGTATTGAAACCAATCTAAATCAAAATTAATTTGAGCAGATTAATCGGTTTAAACATTGAATTGGATCAATCCAAATTGGTCCAAAACATTCATCGTGTTGAATTAAACCTGATTCAACTGTAATGAATTCATATTGGATTGGATTGGATTGGACCAAATCCGGTCCAATTAACACCCCAGCTGATGAGAAAGACTCTGCAACTAGCATTTACGTGACGAATGCATCATAGTGGTTCACTATTGTCCACCAACTAAAGGTCAACAATAGATTTAACATTGCTTTCAAAGATTTTTAATTTACCGGATCAAATTCATATATGGCCTAATTAATTCAATGGGATAAAATATCCGAACCAATTGAAACGTTTATATTCACATATGGCTGCGTTTGTTTACAACGAAAACACCGGTTCGATAAAAATATTTACTTTGGTCCAATTTTTTCACTGTTTGTTTATGGTATAAATATGTTGTCAAAATCGATGTAAATTTGTGGATATGTTAGAATTTCGGTCGATATAAATGTAAATGTTTACTTTGATTATATTGCAGTAAACCTTTACACTCTTTCTTATCTATGTAAATAAGCCTTGTCATTCATACACTTTGAAGACCACCTCGAAGAACTCCATCGAAAAAGCAACTACAATGATGAAATCCGATCTCAATTATTTTTCGTCAACGACCTCTGAACCCGCGAATCCAACCAAGGATCTAAGACACCGATGACTTCTTACTTTGAAGGTAAGGGATTTTATAGTTGATTCCTCTTTTACATTTTGATATGTAAACAAGCGTTGTCATTCATACACTTTTAAGGCCACCTCGAAGAACTCCCCGGGAAAGCAGCTACAATGGTGAAATCTGATGATTATTTTTGTCAACGACTTCTGAACCCGCGAATCCAACCAATGATCTAAGTTCTTGCTACACTGGTGGATTTCATAGACCATTCTGCTAATTTTTTTTTTGGAAGAAATCAAGATCATAAATATTAAAAGCTCCAACAAGTGAAAGATTGAACTCTCTTCTTCAACAATTGAATTCTATTTGTAGAGAGATAACGTGCAAAAAAAAAAGGAAAACGAAATCCAGTGGCTGCAGCAGGTAGGACTGAGTGGGTTTTTGAGAATTTCATTCAACAGTCAATACTAATCATAATGATTCATTTAGATTGCAACAGTCAACACTAATCAATTTCAATCTGTCACAAAAAGACTGCTGAAACTCACGAAGGTTCTTCCATTGTTGAAGTTGTAACTTGTGAGTTGGTTAGATTTTAATTTTGGTGTTTGTATTGAAATCACCAAATTTTATGAAGGCTATTTACTTGTAAACTTTGCTTCACTGTAAAAATAAAAAACTAATTGGTTTCAGAATTAAAACTCTCTTTTTGAATCTTTCCAATAAATCCATTTGTCTAAATCAGAACAAGCCAAAACACACTGGCTATAACTAAAATTGGAACTGTATATTTCCGACAAAGCAGTCGAGTTTCCAATTGTTTTCATGTTATTAACCAAACGCTCACAAAACTGCATCATACTTTGTATCATCAAATGCCAAACAAAAAGAACTGCCCAGAATTCTCCCAAGCGTGTGCATCGTACCACACGTTCAAAGAAGACAAGGCACTAAAAGATTGTAAAAGATTTATTTGGAACTTCTTGAAAAAGCCCAAATTCAGGCTTCTGGTGTCTTTTATGGGTTGAAACTTTTATCGATTAGATCTTTCTATTACTAAACAGGAAAAGCCCAGAATTCAGGCTTCTAAACAACCCGAAGTCCGTGTGGAAAGACTTGCCAAACACGGCCAATTGCTAATTGTTACTTGGTTCTATGGGAGATTTGTGAGTGGCGTTTTCAATCATCATTTTAAGCAGTTGTTTGGCATTGTTGCCGTTTCCTGAAGCAACGACGCCACATTAGCACCACATTGGAAAAAATGGTGCTCAAAGAAACGAGCATTTGTTTAGAACCGTTTTTTCTGGGCCTTTGGGGCTCCATGGGCCCACATACGATGAGTTTTTATTTTTTTGCAAAATAAGCAGCTTCCGTTACTAACTATCAAACAAACCGTACATGTGCCTGTTATAGAGAGTTGTACTTTTAAGCTTGTTTGGTTTGAAGGAAAAAAAGTAGGGAAAGAAAAAAAAAAGTTAAGAAAAAAGTAGGGACTACTGCTACAAACCTTTTACAACCTTTACAACTTAATTACAACCCTCAACGAATAAAATCTCACACCGCACATCTCATATGTGACGGGTCCCATTTTTGAGATGTATAGTGTTAGATTCAAGTTAGTAGAGGGTTGAAAGTTGAAACGTGTTTTGTTGGCAGTCAACTTCCCCACGTAACGGCAACGGGGGACCGGGAAACCTACCAAAGATAACTGATTAGTGATAGCATATTAACCTTACCTGTTTTCTCGTCTCTCAGAAGAAGGTGAATGTCATATGATGGCTTACATCAGCAATGGACTTATTCGGGTTGATGGACGTTCGTGTTCGTCCTTCCCGTCCCAATTTTCGTGTCACTATCTGGGCACCCATAGCTCCCGCTTGAGAATGCAACAACACTTCCTTCGGCCTACACTTCTACTGGTCGAAGAATAACGTTTTATAAAATCCATCAGAGGTAAAACGCCTACCCATCTTCTGCAACCACTAATTTTCCCCTTTCAAGTTAGTAGAAGCTATGAGCTTAAAATCTTACCCTGATTTCGCAGAAACTAAAGAAAGTCTTTGCTGTTTACAGTAACTTTCATGGCTGAGAATTCGGGTTTCGATCCGGGGAAGATAATCTCTTACAAATTTCCTGAGGTTCATTTTCTAGTTGTGGTTCTAAGTGCTTGATTGCGTTTGTTAATATATCCCAGTTAGCTATACTTTTCGATTTCGATGCTCTTAGCATATTTATTTATTTTTGGTTCATAATTGGATATTTGCGAGTATCTCATCGACCTTTTCTTTCCTAATTTATATTGCTTGAGATTAATTTCTTCATCCATTGATTTATTGGTTTTATTATTCCTTCTTCTTGCACAAATTGGATGCACCATAGGTGAAGTTCGCTTACGATGAAAGGTAAATACCTAACTGTCCTGATTTCCTCCAATATATTTTCATTTATTTTATTCTCTTTTATGTTTCTATGTATGTGATCGTCTTTTAGTTTTGATGCCAATTGCATATTCCTTGCTAGCAGAGATGTTGCACTCTATGCTCTTGGTGTCGGAGCATGTAGAGGGAATGCCTTGGATGAGAAGGAGCTCAAATATGTTTACCATGAAAATGGGCAGCCATACATCCAGGTCTTGTAATTTGATTATACTTGTTTTGCACCAAACTGTCCTCTTCCCTTTTCTTACATGTGTTTCGGGCCTCCAGGCCTCCACTATTAGAAATGTGATGTTCAATGATGCATCTGGTGCAGTTTTAAGAATTGTTATATGTAACGGGGATCTCATGGGTTGAAGCTATATAAATGTAATGTATTTATATAAAATGAAAATAAATGGCTTATATTGGGCAACACTAGTCATAGAACACCTTCAATTCATTTTCAATCATTAAGGAGCATTTTTGCTTTTTTAGTTTGATCCCAGCTGGAGATGGTGTTCTTGAGGACCATAAGCAAGAATGGAGACAAACATTTATCATATCGAGACTGAATCTGCTCTCCACAAAAAAAAAGAGCTTCTAACATATTCCAAATTGATCAAACACTGTGCATCTCAGACATGGTAGGTCCCAGTCTCATGGTGATTGGTGAGATGTGCAGTGTCAGATCATGTCAGAAGCGTGTTGGAATCGGTTTTGTTAGGAGAAGATCCAAATTTGATCAAACCTATAATATTATAAAGAGAATATGAGGGTAAAGATATTGACCTTGTGATCAATTTGAATGGTATTTTATATTTTTAGTATCTGGAAGCTTAGTTTGATATGACTTTCAAAGAATAATCATCATCAATAACACCCTAAACCTCCCTCACTCCCTCTCTCTCCCTCACTTATCTTTAATCACTCTGTATCTCATTCACTCCTTAATGTATCTTTCTCCCACTCTTTTTAATCCCTTCCTTAATATCTACTCCATGGCTTGAGACTGGCTAAGCAATTAAAACTTTGACAGATTGAAGTGGAAGGGAACTCCTAGCTGGTAATAGGGTGGATGCAAGCAAATGATCTAGTGAGTTGGACACATATGCATATTCTGAGGGAGATAAAGTGTTTGTCATGGGAGATTGGTATATCCCTTAGAATTTAGATTGGTTAGAAGGACAGCAAATGGGTTGGCTGATACCTTAGCCAAACAAGGGGTTACTAGGGAAGATTTTTTTGGGCCTTGCGGTAATTCATTTTGTGTAAAGGGTCAACACCTTTTCGGTGTGTGGCAGATGTATTTTGATCTCTAATATTGAATGAAGTTACCGTTAACAATAAAAAAAAGAACATCTCAAATACTTGGATACACAATTGGTGCTTTACGAGAAATCTATTTTTCTTATTTTTGGCACCAAATTTAAAAACCTAAATGGAGTCACGTAGATACCCTATCCTAGAAAAAACTAAGTAGATAGGAAAATCAAAGTTCTGATGTAGCATGCTTATGTTAGTGAAAAACTGGGAACTGAGAGAGCTGCAGGTGATATTTGCAAGACCACCAGAAAGCTGGTTGTTACAATGCCTGCAAGGTGATGTTACGATGCGTACCTTCAATTTACCTCTATAGGTATGCTAGCTTCTAAAGGGGATTATGAGCACCATTTACCATATTGACAGCATTTTAGGAATTGGTCTTAGTAATAAACAAGGAAAACAAAATATAAGAGGTTATGTTACTGACTCCGGAACTGCTACCTGTAAGACGCTACTAACATCCTACCCACAATGTATTACAGCTGCACATCAGGAACATTTCCCCATGAATGACAACATACATACAAGTGGAGAGATGTTCCTGGTGTGCAGCTGTAGAGTCGTGTGGGTAGTGGATCAGAGCTCTATGTTACTGATTGTTATTGTTATACTAAAATTTTATGGTCATAAACTGATTGTTTTTTGCTATGTTTATCATACTAAAATATTATACCTTGCACCAAAAATATATTTTCTTATAAATGATTTTTTTAATGTTACTGTTGGACTTGTTCATTTGCAGGTCTTGCCAACTTTTGCAGCTATATTTATACTTGGAAACATGGGAAATGTCAAACAGATACCAGGGTTAGAGTAAGTATACTGTATCCAGGAAGTGAAAGCAATAAGGTTGTAAATTGTATATGATTGTCCGAATTCGTATCTGATTTTGATCCTATTATAACAGTGGTCCAAATATGATCCATTTATAATTGGATCAAATATGAATCCACCCCTATCTGATCTCATTTGATATACACATACACTTAAAATTTATATTGTATCTATTAGTAAGGCTGGCTTGAATGTTGTGTTTTTAACTAAATTGACATATGTTCAAGTTTCACACAAGTAAATTTCAATTCGTTTTGTTTATGAAATACAATAATGAAGTCATTTTTTAGTTCATTTTATTAATAATATATAATATTTTGATATTTTTTGTTTAATTTATTAATACTATTCAATATCCAATTGAAATCTGAATTTGATTCAAATCTGATATAAATTTGATGGATAAGATCTGTTTCAAACTAGAATATGAACGAATCAAGTTTGGATCTACCTATATCCCATTTGAAGCCCTAGAAAGTTATCTCGTTCATCTTTCATTTGTATCCCAGATTTAAGTTATCTTGTCTTCTAAGCAGGTTTCCAAACAATTTCCTATGCTGGTTATTAAATAGCTTTGTCATTTGATCTTAAGTGGAAACTTATTCATGTCTTTGGCTTTTGTGGTTACCAGATTTGATCCACGTCTTCTATTACATGGCCAACAATACATAGAAATCTACAAGCCATTTCCAACCAGTGGCTGTGTAAGATATCTGACCAAATTATTTATTTTCTAGTTGCAACATCTGCTTTTTATGATTCTTCAAATGCACACTCATATATACCTTCTTTAGTGCCTGAGGACCTGATTGGAAAGTTCGAATGATCTTTGACTACCAAACTTCCCTGAATAACTAGGTAGATCAATAAGAAAAATTTGTTTGGTTATTCGGCATAAATCATTTTTTTTTCTGTTGACAAATTTAGAAGTTTCAATAGTTTGCAAATTCTATCTCATGATTCAAGCTTTGAACTATTGTGAAATGTAAATAGGTAGAAGAAATGGAATAGCTTGGACAATAAGGGGAACCATGTAACTTGAGGTCAAGAAATGATTATGCCTACATGCCAAATGCATTAATAAAGTGTTTAATAATGTCAGTATCATTGTTATTGATAGGAATCACAATAGATACCTATGGTATTTTCTAAACATGCTAGCACGACTCAATGACATGTTTTGCCATGAATATGGGTCTTGGGAGGTTTCTTGTTATAACTTTATATTTTCTTCTGTTTATTGGTAATTGGACTGTTGGGTACTTTTCTCATTTTATGCTTTTATTTGGTGCCTGGCAAGCGGATCGGGTCATTAATTCCTCTTTTGTGTTACTTTAAGTTGCTGTGGTTGCTTTTTTGTGGTAGGCAGAAGGTTCTCATCCATCAAGAAAAAAAAGAAAATAATTTGGAATATATGAACTTTAATTATTCTCATGATGGAAGAAAATCTATTGATTGGTTGTAAGTGCCTTTTTTTATGACTTGATTCCCAACTGCCTTTAGTGCATTAATCATCCAATTATAATTTGAGATCTATCAACATATATGATTTTGTTTTAATTATATCAGGGTAATTCTTCCTTCTCAAAATGAGTCAGTACATTGTTAGCTGGATCAAGTTGGAAGTTTATTAATTGTCTATTGTTTATTTATCTTTTGTTTTGTTTTGTTTTGTTTTTGTTTTTGTTTTTGTTTTTTGTTTTTTGTTTTTTGTTTTTTGTTTTTTGTTTTTTTTTGTTTTGTTTTTGTTTTTGTTTTTGTTTTTGTTTTTGTTTTTGTTTTTGTTTTTGTTTTTGTTTTTGTTTTTGTTTTTGTTTTTGTTTTTGTTTTTGTTTTTGTTTTTGTTTTTGTTTTTGTTTTTGTTTTTGTTTTTGTTTTTGTTTTTGTTTTTGTTTTTGTTTTTGTTTTTGTTTTTGTTTTTGTTTTTGTTTTTGTTTTTGTTTTTGTTTTTGTTTTTGTTTTTGTTTTTGTTTTTGTTTTTGTTTTTGTTTTTGTTTTTGTTTTTGTTTTTGTTTTTGTTTTTGTTTTTGTTTTTGTTTTTGTTTTTGTTTTTGTTTTTGTTTTTGTTTTTGTTTTTGTTTTTGTTTTTGTTTTTGTTTTTGTTTTTGTTTTTGTTTTTGTTTTTGTTTTTGTTTTTGTTTTTGTTTTTGTTTTTGTTTTTGTTTTTGTTTTTGTTTTTGTTTTTGTTTTTGTTTTTGTGGAAGTTGCATAAACTTGCTAGCTTCAGGAGTCCTCTTTAGTTGCTTTTGCATCCATATATATTTTTTTTGAAGAAGGTAAAAACATATATTAAAACTATTGCTGAGAAACCTATTGCATCGATATTTTATTCAATATTCATTATCTCCAAATTGCTTCAATCTTTGCTTAGCAGAGACCGGAAAGTGGATATTTATTCCTTCATTTTGTCATTTCAGATACTAAACAGAGGGACAATTGCAGGATTGCATGACAAAGGTTTGTTTCCATTATTGGACAAAGAATTTACGTTTTGTCTTTATAACTAGGCTAGGGGGATATTTCTAACACTGATGTTATGGTTCTATCATGATAAGTCTGACAACCTGAAAAGCAGACATGTTTGTATGATTTATTAATTTTATGTTTCTTATATACTTAATTCGATGTAAATGTGCTGTGCAAAAGGTGGTCATGTGCAGAAAAGGCTATCTACAGCACCAGTGAGAAGTGATCTGTTGAAAGTTGAAGGGTCTAGAAGAGCTAGGGGCAAGCGGCCGTAGGTTGTAGTAGTAAGAAATGATTTGAGGGCCCATAACTGAACAGTGGAATGGCAGAGCGTAATTCACATAGTCGATCCCATATGGTTGGGACTGGACTTGGTTGAGTTGAGCATTGTGCAAAAGAATGTAGTTCAAATAAATTGATTTGCCTAAAGGTATTGATAAAAGTGAAAAATGATTCATGGTGATGTCTATGGATGAAACTCCTTTTTTTATTGGTTACTTTTGTCAATTTTATTGATCATTGAAAGTTAAAAAGAATGCTACGCACAATGGTAATTACCCCTCCATTACATAGTTACATAGTTACCCCCCTCAAAACAAGTTATTCCTTTGCTAAAGAGTCAGGTATAATGTTAGCTGATCTGTACACCCAGATGAAGATAACAAGGAGTGCGGATCACCTGCCAACAAAATACGTTCCAACACCTACCAACTTGATCTGACACTGCACATCTCATGCATGGCGGGTCCCACTTTTATGGTGGGCCCCAATTTCATAGTGAGATGTGGTGTCAGATCAAGTTGGTAGGGTGTTGGAACGTGTTTTGTTGGCAGGAGATCCCAATTCGATAACAAGGAGTTCTAGGTGTTTGATTTCCCTCTCAATATGTTGATGATGCCATGTTCTTTTTCTATCATTTCTCAACCATCTCACCACCACCTTTAAATCTCCTTTCACTGTTAAATTCCTCATATCCAGCATTTTACCCATTCTTAAGCCCTGCAAAACAGCAAGTTATTTGGCCCTAATGGAGTCACCAACACCTATAGGGCCTAAGAAGAGAGCTAGACTTGACCACAACAAATACTCTTCCTATGCATGATTCTATCCTGAGTTCAATTTTTGTGACTTGCTAGTCAATCCCGAGTGGAGTCTCAAACACAGCTTGTTTAGCTGAGCATGAGTTGAACCTGAACCTGATTAGACTATACTCAATTTTGGTTCTTCTCAACTCATTTATGTATTACAAAAACATATTTTGTATCCTTAATAGCACCTCAAATCGATATATAAAGGCTCTGAATTCTTGGCTAGTTTTCTTCTAATTTTTGTATTGTTGGACCTTTTCTTGTTGGCTCTATACATACTTGCTATACCCAATACAAACTTAACCTTGAGTTCATTACCTTAGTTGTGAAGTTAGGTCAAAAGTTTATTTAGATATTATGATATATTAACATGTTAAACTGATATTGATGTTTGTGAGCCTAACCCAAGTTTGCGAGTCTGAGCTGACCTAGCATATAATGTTCTCAACACTGGAGGGAGGGGATGGAGAAGAGTCTACCACATCCTGATATTTATTTCAAGTGATCAGCAGCCACACAAAAAAAAAACCTGAATGTATCATATGTAAATACAGTATATTATATGCCTTAAATATATAAATAACTTGTATGTGTAAAGTAACTTTTTGTGAAGAAGATAATTATCCACCTGACTTCTAACCTTTAAAGTACCTAATAGAAAAAGGTACTTTAAAGGTGATTTGTGAGGGGTCAAAGCAACTGTCAGCTTCTCAACTCGTCTTCTTGTTAGCCTAATTTGTGGGTATTGAAACAAACAGAAAATAATGAAAATAACCATTGCTTATGGATTGTGAATGGAAGTTTCCCATTGCCCCTATATCCACGCAAATAAATGGAAGTGAACCATGACCTAAAAAAATGTGGATAGCATTTTATATATTTGGCTAGTAGTATTTATTGACGCAGAGATATTTTCTTAAGCAATGTTATCTATTATTACAGGTAAAGCTGCTGTTGTTGAGATTGAAACCACAAGTTATGACAAAGACTCTGGTCAACCATTGTGCATGAATCGGTCAGTGCGATCTTTAGATACACTATGCTTTAAAGTAAAAATGGGGATTTACTTAGAATTTTAACCATAATTATGCAGAACGACTATCTATTTGCGTGGTGCTGGTGGATTCACAAAATCATCACCTCCATATTCATTCTCAAAATATCCAGCCAATCAAATTTTGCCAGTTAAAATTACGAAAGGCCAACAACCTTTTGCAGTATATGAAGATTGTACTCAAGAATCTCAGGCATGCACCATTAAGTTATATCTGAAATAGTTGCACAAAAATTGCTTTGTAATTCTCATGTGAAATTTGAACTGAGAAATTACAGAGATGGATAATTTGCTTGTGGATCACTTATTAAATTACCTTGCATCTGCATTTTTGTTGTATTCTTCCCATACCTGCTCCATGTTCTGGTTACTGAGGTCTTGGTGCAGATTAGATCTGTAGCTTGTTCCTCTTAATAGTACATCTAGAAAAATTTTCAGACAAGAAAACCCTGATATTGAGAAAAGTGTGAGACGATGTTACTGTATTAGTACATTGAATCCGAAAAAAATTCTATAGTGCTTGTAATGTGGTCAGTCAAGTCCGAAAACCTCCAATGGAACAAGGCCCAGCAACAGAACAATGTTAGGACCAAGGCCATGTTCGTTTTTCATTTGCTCATTTACCTGGGTAAGTGAACTTAACCAGGTAAGTGCATTTACCCATGTTCTTTTGTTTCCCAGGTTAATAAAACAATGGTCATTTTAGCCATAAAAAGCCATTATTAAAAAGGGGCAATTTTGTTCCATCATGTGTTAACTTTCCCCCAGGTGGGAAAGTTACTTGCCCACCCAGGAGATGGCAGGTAAGTGATACCCAGGGAAAGTAATTTTTCCATGGGCCCCTCATGAATCTGAAAAATGAACATGGATATCTTGGTCAATGGGAACCAAAATCCCATTGACTGACCTCCACTCTTCAAAATCCAGAAAACGAGCAGGGCTCAATTCATAGGATACTTAAGTTTCTAACAAAGACAAGTTCTTGGAAACTTTGATAAACGAGGGATATATTTTAAATTCTGTTAAAAAATTTGAGATCTCAAGCTGGATTTTGAATTGATGCATATCCTTAGCAACAGTGATATTTGCATGCTTGATGCATAGTGTCTGACCCACCTGATCATGCAGGCATTACTATACAGGTTATCAGGAGATTATAATCCTCTGCATTCGGATCCTATGGTTGCAGAAACTGCTGGGTTAGTTCAACATCAGTTACCTGTAGTATTTTTTCTTTCTATCTGGTCACATTTCGTGGGATTTTTTTGGTTTCTTTTCATTTTGTTTTGACTTCCTAGTAACAATGCATCACTGTATATCCTCTTTTCCAGTGGTTAAATCAACTTATTTCACGCTTACAAATTAATTTGTATTTGTGAGTTATATTGTCTGCTTTTTCTAGTCATACTAATTGGTGGTGAAAGGATTTTCTAGTTTAGACCAGATAGATATTTCATAATCTATGCATTGCATATTCTTATTTCTATGTGAAATTAAGGACTTGTGATCTAGTCATCAATAACATGATTAACTGATCATTTGATTATAATGAAAAAAATTATTTTGCTCCCAACATGTGAGTAACGTTGGCATGCGCTAGCTTACATTTTTTTGATGAATAATAAAGTATTTTATTAATAACAATAAAAGTAAGTTCTCCCAGGAGGCACAAGTTGCTGCCTTAAATACAAAGTAAAATTACAATTGAGCCCAGAATAATTGATCCCTGTTCACCCCTTGCTTAGCTAGTAGGTCAGCCAGCCCATTTGCTAACCTCCTCTCCCACTGAACTCTAACTGTGAGATTAGAGGTAAGCCACTTGAATCTTTTCATTTCTCCCCTAAAAGACCAGGCTATTGTCTCTGGTTCTTTCAGCCACCCATTTACCACTTTAGAGTCACCTTCAACGATCAACCTCCTAAAGTTCAACTCTTTAGCAATTTGTGCTCCCTGTAAAGCAACTTGCACCTCTGCACTAACTGCATCCCCCACTCCAATTGCGCCTGAGAATAAGGCCACAATTTGTCCCTCTTCATTCCTAAATACACCCCCAATACCACAAGGTGCAGGATTGCCAAAGCTGAGCTTTATGAAGCCGTCTTCGGGTGGCTTCCAGTCTACAACAGTTTTGTCCTTAACCGAAGAAGAATTTGCAACAGATTCCCAGTTTCTCCATATGTCATCAAAGGAGAAAAGTGAGAATAAATCCAAAGTTTTGGCCCAGCTAATAGCCCTTATTAGCAGATATTCCCAAACAGTATCTACATCCCTTTCTGTATCATTAAAAATTCTGTTATTTTCTTTCCTCCCAAGCTGTCCATACTAAAGCAGCCCTAACACATCTCTGTAAAATTCTACCTCTTCTCTTAGGCCACCTAAAAGTTGTAGGGTCGAAGATCGTCCACATGGTCTTTTGTTATATGGTTATACCAGAAGATTGACCTGAGCAAATAGGTACCACCTATTATCTTTGTACTCCATAACAGCATAGTAAAGCAGTGACTAGATTGACTAGGTTTTTAGGAGCTCTACTGGCTAGTTCACTGACCAAGTAGCTGGCAAGCATGAGAATTCGGGGTCAAGTCTAAGAGTATCCTTAATTGGCAGCAATGGCAGTGAGTCCACCAGTAGTGAAACCTTCACAAGACGAGAGGACCAAAACTTAACCTACTAGAAACCTTTGCCCAAGGCCCTCCCAACTTCTTAACAATTTACGAGTCCTCATTCCCAAGACTCTGTCGCATTTTTTCCCTGTAACCCCAGGCCAACTCCTCAAGCATTTTGGCTACAGACTTCAGAAATCCTTTAACCTGATCCTTTAGGCTCTCTATTTCAGCCCCATCACCTTTGATCCCCTCAACACCTATAAAATCTGCCCTTCTCGTTTCTAGAGAAGCTGGAGTGGTTCCAATTCCGTCGCCAGCGTATCTTATCCGTGTCCTCCACAAGGCTTGCAAGCACCTCTCGTCATGACTTCGATGCTGTAACTTCTGACTTATACAACATACACCCACAAACACCTAATTACAGACTTACATGATCACAACATCAAGTTCTTAGAATCCACTTTCATGAATTTAACATAGAGACGACGCAGAGATGCTAGAACTCATTTTAAAGCAGAAGTCCTACATCAATCATCACAGTAGTTCCATTGGTATGATCTGAAAATACATTGTTTAATAGCAGAAACCCCAGTCGACCAGCAATTAATTAACGGACTAGATCCCTCCAAGTAAGTCAATACAAAATGGCTAAAAGGAAAAAGTATCGACACTTTTTTTTCCCTTTAGACAGACGGACAGAGACATGGATGCTGAAATCGTTGCTGCCTTGCTGCAGGTCTATTCATATCGAATATTGATACGAATGGGCACTTTAACTGTCATCGCCATTAATGGTCGTTTAAGTTCTTCAACACTCTGATGATCAATTGCTGAAACTCTATTCACTGCCGTGAAGAAGATGAATAGTGCCTTTTGGTTGCTCTGACTCAATCTGCTTGATGGAATAGAGTGGGGACAGTGGGGATGGAGAAGAGAGAGAGAGAGAGAGAGAGAGAAGGGGAAGAATTTCATGCCAGTAAGGGGAGATCGGGGGAAGGATTTCATGCCATTCCCTTCTATTGGGAGAGGAAGGGGAAGCAGGGTCAATTCTGACATTTTGAAATATTTTATTGACTTCTAACAATTAATCAGGGGTAATTTTGTAATTATGTTGACTTTTTTTGTCTGAACCACTGATGGAAGGGAGGTTTTTGTCAAGATCTTTAAAAGTTCAGGGGAGGTTTTTGTAAAGTAAAACTACAGGGGAGGTTTTTATGTTTGTCAGAAACTTTAGGGGAGGTTTTTGTATTTTACCCAAAAAAAATAAAATAACAATGCGAAGTTAGATCCATATCTGGTCCATCCTTCCTAGACCCTGGATAGCCAGGATGAACAATGGGTAATGGCCCTTTCATTCTAGATCTCACTTGGCTTATTGGATCTTTTGTCTTTATTATCATATTAATGTATTTACATTATTTATGATTCTGTGGTTATGTTTAGTTTAAAATTTCTACCAAGTAGCTGACAAGCATGAGAATTCAAAGTCAAGACGAACATTGGGTAATGACCCTTTCATTCAAGATCACTTGGCTTATTGGCTCTTTTTTGTCTTTATATGGTTTTGTTTCATTCTAGGTCACTTGGCTTATTGGATATTTTTTGTATTTAAATTATTTATGATTCTATGGTTATGTTATGCATTACCTTTTCTCAAAAAAAAAAAGATTCTATTGTTATGTTTAATTTAAAATTTCTTTTTTTTGGGTAAAATACAGAGAACTACCCTGTACTTTGGGGGTAGTTATACTTATCTCCCCAAACTTCCATTTGTGACAGATCTACCCTGTACTTTCAGTTTTCAACTCTCTACTCTTTCCAATGGATACTCTCAGTTTTTGACTTTTATGAGACAATTTTGCCCTCTCCTTTCTGCATCTCAAATATCCAAGTTTTGAACTTTTCCTATTTTCTTTTCATTTGTCTAGGAGAGAAACGAAGGAGAGTTGAAACTTGAAAGAGGTAGAGCATCTGCCATTGGATTTTGGAAATGCAACAAAGGAGGGGGTGAAATGGTCTCATAAAAATTCAAAACCAATGGAATGCTAACGGTAGGAGCACAGTGTTGGTATCTTTGTTGCAAGTGGAAGTTCAAGGGGCCTAAGTGTCACTACCCCCAAGCCTTTGTAATCTACACTTTTTTCCTGGTAAATAGTCATTAGCTTGCCATCTTAACTGATATTGGTTTGTACAAAACAATTTTAGAAAACAAGGAGGTAAAATAATACTCCCTGGTCATGCTAGAATCTTTTGCCTTTGTTCCATCTATTGGCCATCATTGAAAGAATTTTGACCATGGTAATATTGGAACGTTTTTGAACTGCAATGCTGAACGGTGGTGGTGATCAGTGATGTTGAACAGAGGCAGAGAAACGACGGTGTTGAATAGAGGCTTGGGGTTGGAAGCTGTGAGGTGGCTAGAAGCTTCAGAAGGTTTGGTTTTAGGAATAGGAGGTGGGAGAACATATAGTTTGCAAGAATATTAGTTGAGACTGAGAATGTGAACTCGATTCCAAAACTCTTGGATCTGTTTTATCTTGATGAGGTCTTCAAACTTGGGATCATAATAGCAGGAGAAGACCCTTTATTTCGTTTGAAAGACCAGAAGGTGGCAAGAGAGGTGTTAAAAGAAGACGGTTTAAAGTGACCACCTACTATTTGCCCTGTACTGGGAGAGGTGCAGAGAAAGGGGGCAATCATAGGTGAAAAGGTTAGGGTTTGTGTTGTAAATTTGAAAACTTCAAAGCCCCTAAATCGAAAAGATAAGAGGGTTTTAAATTTTGGACCAAGTGGGGCTGGTCCAAGCAAACATTTGGTCAGTTCGACCCAACAACAGTGCAACTCTTTTTTTAATTTATTTTATTTTATTTTTATGAATAGGGAATTTCTGAGTCAAGCAAAGGGCTAGAAATCTCATAGGTTGCTGAAGAAGGAACGAGATGACTTCTGGGGAAGATGACGAATGCTTTTGGAAATACAAATGCTTTGTAATGAGATATTCTTACGATAATGGTCAATGTTCTGAGAATCGACAAGGCTCCTTCAATAAAACCGAAGAGATCTAATGATCCTGGAGAAGAAAAGTGAAGGGACAAGGGCTCACGAAGAGGAGTTCGGCTTCAGTCAGGGCAAAGCCCGTTCGATCAGCCTTTAATGCCTTGCATTGAGAATATCTCCGTACTTGTGTGCTTTATTTCATGGGGAGATATTCCCAATGCAAGGTTGCAAAAGGCTGTTAGAACGGTGTGGGCACAAGTCTGCCCTGATGGAAGCTGATCTCCACGAAGGGTTGGGAGTTGCTTCCACATTGTCTCATCCAGGAAAGGGTGAGGAAGACTCTATTTTGTTTTTTGGGGTAGAGAAAGAGCTTGTTGATTGCATATCTTTCAGCCGCAATGCATCAGAACACAAATGTACTATGTCGGAGGTAGGCTACATCGGTTGCTTCTTGTTTTCTGAGTTTGATAAGCGGAAGAAGATTGAGTGTAAGCAACCAAAAGGCGTTGGGGGTTGTTCCTATTGTGGAGAAGGACCAGGTCCTGGTGCTGAATCTTGACAGTGGTGGGGAAAGACTAGTGGAGGATCCACACTCCTTATTGGTTTCGATATTTAATCTGGAGAGAAGAGGTTAGAGGATGGGGGAAAAACTAAAGAAAAAGGCCAAGTTTGTGTGAGACTGAAAGCATATAGTAGGAAAAGAACTTATAGAACAAGGCTGCAAACAGAGACTGAGGTTGAAAAGAGTCGGGATGAATTTTCCTCTACAAATGAGGATGAAAGCTTAAGTGAGGTGGGTGAGGAAGAAATTTGTTTAGATGAAACTCACCAAATAAGAGAACGTCAGGGTATCTCAGGGCCCAGATTGTTTAATAGGAAGAGAGCTTACAGAACAAGACCTTTGATAGAAACTAAAGCTGAAAAGAATGAAGATGTTGCTCTATCTTCTGATGAGGGTAGAAGTCTGAGAAGGGATGGTGAGGAAGAAGCCTGTGTAGATGAGACTCATCGGGTTGATAAATCTGTTGATGTAACTAAGGTTGTGGACATGTGTTGAGGGCCCGAGAATAGGATCTCGTCACGGGTCGGTCCACGAGGAAAACCTCCTGTTTTCCCTTGTTCCTTCCTGTTCGTGATGAACCTATCTTGGCGCCTTTGGTGATTTGTCCAAGAGATCACCAACTCTCCTAACTCACTCGTTGACTGAATAATTTGATGATTTCATTCAATAAGGTTGTCTCCTTAAATAGGAGATTACAAGAGTCCTAATCTGAGGGAGTCTCCTTGTTGAATAGGGAGACTTTCAGTTCTATCTTGCTAAGGGTAAGATAAGCTAATCCTAATCTGATAACTTACTAACAAGATAAGATAAGAGCAGTAGATTTAGATAAGAACAAGAAGATAAGAACAAGCAAGATAAGCTAATCTAATCTGGATGAGACTGATGCTGCCGAACTGGGTAGACTGAGAATCACTGAATCATTACTGTTGCTGGCGGTGGGTCAGGTTCCTGCTGCTTCCGGCGGCGATGGTATGTCTTTCCGAGGAATGCGTCCATAACATTACTCCCCTCCTAGACTAAGAGCTTGTCCTCAAGCTTGAATTCCGGGTACGTGGTCTGGAACTCTGTCAATGGGATCCATGTGGCTTCGACCGGTGGTAAGTTACACCATTCCACCAAGACTTCAAGAACTCCTCGATTGAAACGAGAGAAGAGGAGAGCTTTAGGTTGGGGGACCAGTTTGCCATCTTTCAGGGGTGGTAGGGGGACAACTCGGTCCGGAGGAACACCTGTAAATGGCTTCAGTAAGGAGATGTGGAAGACATCATGAATCCGGCTGGTCGCTGGCAGTTCTAGCTAGTAGGCCACACTGTCAATCCGTTGTAGAACCTTGAAGGGCCCATAGAACTTAGGGGACAGCTTCGGGGCAGCCCTGTGGCGCAAGGAGCGTTGCCAGAAGGGCTGGAGCTTTAACCAAACAAATTGTTCTGGATTGAACGACAGTTCCCGGTGGTGCTTGTCATAGGTGAGTTTCATGCGGAGTTGGGCCTGCTGTAAGCGAAGGTGGACGTCGGCTAGGAGGGCGTCGCGTTTTTGTAAGGAGTGATCAATTGCGTCCAAACGAGTAGAACCAGGCTCGTAGGACAGCAAGCGGGGAGGGTCCCGGGTATAAACGACGCGAAAGGAAGTCATGCCGAGGGAAGAATGGTAGGCTGTGTTGTAACAGTACTCGGCCCAAGGGAGCCAATCCACCCACCGTCGCGGTTGATCGCCGATGAAACAACGGAGGTACATTTCGATGGTGCGGTTGACCACCTCTGTCTAACCGTCGGTCTGCAGCCGGTAAGCTAAAGAGTAGGCCAGGGTGGTGCCGTGTAGCCGGAATAACTCCTTCCAGAAGGCACTGGTGAAAACTGGGTCCCTATCGCTTACAATGGATTCTGGTAACCCATGTAAGCGAAAAATGTGTAAAGAAGGCGAGGGCAACTGAAGTGGCACTGTACGGGTGTGATAGAGGAATGAAGTGGGCGTATTTAGAGAAAGGATCGACTACCACGAAGAGAACTGATTTGCCACCTACCTTGGGTAGTCCTTCAATGAAGTCCATGGAGATGTCGGCCCAGATCTGTGACGGAATGGAAAGGGAATGAAGGAGGCCTGTTGGGTGTAGGTTTTCCCATTTATGCTGTTGGCATGTGGAGCATTTCTGGACAAAATCTCGAATAGAAGTTTTCATACTTCGCCAATGGAAATCAGTCTGGATGCGGTGTAGCGTTTTCTGAACGCCTTCATGGGTGGAGTTATGGATGTTGGTGATGATGGTGGAAATCAACAGGGAGTCAGACGGAAGATGGACCTGTCCCTTATATAGTACCAACCCGTCTTGAAGCGACCAATTGGGGTCGGCAGTGCCTGACTGGATCTTTTGGACCAAGGGTGACCATTTCGGAGATTGTGGTGCTGCCTTCTTAATGTCGTCAAACAGAGAGATCCGGGGTTGGGGAATGCCATACAGAGTCATTGTGTCTTCATCCCGCCTAGATAAGGCATCAGCTGCGCGATTGGAGGACCCCACCTTGTACTCCACCCGGAAGTCGAACCCGAGCAGTTTGCTAACCCAATGCTGCTGAGGGGCAGTGGTGAGACATTGCTCTAACAGGTATTTGAGGTTGTAATGATCAGTTTTGACAACGAACGACCGCCCCCACAAATATGGTCTCCAGTGCTGGACGGCTCCGGCGAGGCCGATCAGTTCGCGCTCATAGGCTGGAAGCTTTAGATGCCGATCGGCCAGTCGGCGGCTGAAGAAAGCAATTGGGTGCCCTTGCTACTGTAATACAACGCCAATACCTACTCCGGAAGCATCACACTCGACAGTAAACTCGAGGGCAAAATTAGGTAACTGCAGGACCGAGGTGGAGGACAAGGCAGTCCTTAGCGCCAGAAAAGCTTCATCTGCTGTGTCGTCCTAGCGGAAGGAATTTTTCTTTAATAGGTTGGTTAACGGTGCTGCCAACAATCCATAGTTCTGAACAAATTTGCGGTAGTAATCCGTTAATCCGAGGAATCCACGCAAGGCCTTGGCTGATTGAGGTTTGGGCCATTCTTTGATAGCCTGAATCTTGGAACCATCAACTGTCACACCCTGCCCACGGATGACGTGGCCGAGATAAAGAACCTGTCGCTCCTCGAAGGAACACTTAGACCTTTTGAGGAATAATTTGTGTTGGCGCAGGAGCTCGAAAACTGACCGCAGATGATGCACATGCTCTACCCATGATTTGCTATAAACGAGGATATCGTCAAAGAAAACTAAAACAAATTTGCGTAGATGGGGCTGAAATACCTCGTTCATTAATGACTGAAATGTTGATGGGGCATTGGAGAGATCGAATGGCATGACCAAAAATTCGAAGTGGCCATGGTGGGTGCGGAAGGCAGTCTTCTTCACGTCACCGGGAGCCATGCGAACCTGAAAATACCCTGATCCGAGGTCCAACTTAGAGAAATACTGCGCGCCATGCAATTCGTTCAGTAGTTCGTCCACAATGGGAATAGGGAACTTATCCTTGATCGTCCGGTCATTGAGTTCTCTATAGTCAACACAGAACCTCCACGTTCCATCCTGCTTTGCCACCAATAGAACTGGCGAAGAGAAGGGGGAGTGACTTTTGCGTATGATTCCTTGTTGCAGCATCGTTGTACACTGTCTTTCTATCCCATCCTTCTGTAGGTGAGGGTAGTGATAAGGCCGAACAACGACTAGCGCTGACCCTGCCACTAAAGGGATGCGATGGTCACAAGCTCGGGGAGGAGGGAGTCCCTTGGGTTCCTGGAATAAATTTGAAAACTCGGCGAGGAGTTTTTCCATAGCTGCCGGTTCTGTCTGAAGAGTATGGACTTGTGGTCTCTTTTCTTTAACCCTGCAATCGTGCCATGAAACTTGTTTCCCATTTAGGTGAAATGTCATTGTGAGTGCACTGAAGTCCCATAAAATCGGCCCTAGGGTGATTAACTACTTGACCCCAAGAACAATATCGAACCCATCCAATGAGAGTACAAATAAATCAACAAGAATTAGTTCAGAATTGACCTGTATCGGGACGTCCTTACAAATCCCTGGACTGTGAACTTTCTCACCATTTGCGACGGCTACCTGTAGTTGTGGCCGGAGTTCCATTGGTAGTTTTAACTGCAGGGCGGCATGTTCACTTATGAAGTTGTGTGTGCTCCCTGAATCGATGAGAATGCACACCGGCTGACCTGCGATTTGTGCTTGTAACTACATGGTCTGAGAGGTTTTAATACCGGTGATCGCATGGAGAGAGATCTCTGGCTCGAATGTGGCGGGATCCCCTTCCTCCTCTTGCTCATCGATGAGAAGGCAAAAAAGCCTCTTGCATCTATGTCCTGCCGAGTAGAGGTCATCACAGTTGAAACATTGACCTCTCGCTCGACGTTCTGCCATTTCTGCTCTGGTCAAACGCTTGATGGGAGGAGTGGCCGTGTTACTGCCTGTACCTGTCACTGTTCTAGAGGTGGTGGTCGTGTGAGGTTTTAGTTCCCGGCTGGTAGCACAAGAGGGGGTCGTTGCTGCTGATCTTGGGGGCACCCACGAGTTCGGTGGACGACCCACATTAAAAATTTCACGGCTGAGCTGCAGCTTGCACTCAAATGTGCTAGCTAAGTTCATGGCTGTTACCAAATTTGTGGGATTCTGCATCTCGACATCCACTCGCAGGGGTTCTGCTAGCCCTGTTGTGAACATATCCACTTGCTGGTTGGGTCACACGGAGGATGCCCTCGCGAGGAGGGTTTGGAACTGTCGCTGGTATTCAACAACTGTTCCGGTCTGTTTAAGGTTAATTAGCTCGCCCAATGGATTGTTGGTCAGTGGGGGTCTGAACCAAAGAAGGCAATAGGATTTAAGCTAGGGCCAACTGAGCCCAGGTTCTTCTTGCTCTAACCGATAAAACCAAAGTTGTGCTTCTTCTGTTAAATGAAAGGCGGCTAGGCTTACCTTATCCCGGTCATCTGTTCGTTGATTCCGGAAGAACTACTCGTAGCGATACAGCCAGCCTAGGGGGTCTCCGTTGCCGTTGTATGACGGAAACTCCAGCCTGTTGTACTTGGGGACGACGACTGCTCCATGGCTAACGGACTGCTGTTCACCGGAAGACTCCGGCAGATCTGGTCGACAGTCGTTAGCGGTTGTCCCTCCTTCAAAGTTCCTTTCCCTGCTAGAAAGGAACATCTCCACCAGACGTCGCAGTTCCCTCACTTCGCCTTTGATCTCATGAACTTCGGAGCTGGTCTCCACGAGTTGGTGCTCGAGGTCATGGACCCTGGATGGTAGCTGTTCCAGATCTCCCATGACGCCTTGCTCTGATACCAAGTTGTTGAGGGCCCGAGAATAGGATCTCGTCACGGGTCGGTCCACGGGGAAAACCTCCTGTTTTCCCTTGTTCCTTTTTGTTCGTGATGGGCCTATCTTGGCGCCTTTGGTGATTTGTCCAAGAGATCACCAACTCTCCTAACTCACTCGTTGACTAAATAATTTGATGATTTCATTCAATAAGGGTGTCTCCTTAAATAGGAGATTACAAGAGTCCTAATCTAAGGGAGTCTCCTTGTTGAATAGGGAGACTTCCAGTTCTATCTTGCTAAGGATAAGACAAGCTAATCCTAATCTGATAACTTACTAACAAGATAAGATAAGAGCAGTAGAATAAGATAAGAACAAGCAAGATAAGCTAATCTAATCTGGATGAGACTGTTGCTGCCGAACTGGGTAGACTGAGAATCACTGAATCATTACTGCTGCTAGCGGTGGGTCAGGTTCCTACTGCTGCCGGCGGCGATGGTATGTCTTTCCGAGGAATGCGTCCATAACAACATGGCTGTGGATGTAGGTAAAGCTATTGGCCTGTTTGTGATGGGAAGTGAATCTTTTACAAGAAAAATGTTCCAAGATCTGGGAAGTGAATCTTTTACAAGGAAAATGTTCCAAGATCTGGAGGAACGCTACAAGTTGCCTATAAGGGAGAATGTTGGAGATCTTCAAGTGCATTGTAATCACTCATGAAGAGAGAGAGACGAGAGAGAGAAAGAGGAAGAGGAAGATATGATTGAGAGAAAAAAGAAAAAACCTTCTTCTGGCTGCCGCCAGTTCATTATTTATATTAACTTAATATAAAAAGAATGGAAATTACAAGTATGCCCCTGGCGGCACTCCCTAGAAACAAACTAATAAGAAAGAAAGAAAATAACTAATTGACAACATCTTAAGCGGACAACCCACTAACAACAACTATAAAATAACAATTAAATAATCCTCACAACACTCCCCCTCAAGTTGGGCTGAATATGTCTATCATGCCCAACTTGTCACATAACTCATTGTGCCGCGAGTATGGAAGCCCTTTTGTGAGGACATCAACGAGTTGTTCCTTGGAGTTGACATAAGGGATGCAGATTTCCCTTTTTTCCAATTTTTCCATTATGAAGTGTTTGTCCACCTCAATGTGCTTGGTCCTCTCATGTAGGACAGGGTTGCTGGCGATGTTTATGGCTGCCTTGTAGTCACAGTAAAGAGACATAGGATTATGAACAACAACTTCAAGCTCTCCTAGAAGGTTTTTTAGCCAAAGGACTTCAGCCACCCCATGTGCCATAGCTCTATATTCAGCTTCAGCACTTGACCTTGCTACCACACTTTGTTTCTTGCTTTTCCAGGTCACTAGGTTTCCTCCAACAAATGTGCAATACCCATTCATGGTCTTTCTGTCATCCACAACACTTGCCCAATCAACATCTGTAAAGATTTCCACCTTTAGGTGATTATGTTTACTGAAAAGTGAACCTGTTCCATGATACTTTTTCAAGTATCTAAGAATTCTCTCTGCTACCTCCATGTGTGGTTTCTTAGGAGAGTGCATGAATTGGCTTAGAACCCCAACTGAATAGGCAATGTCTGGACGGGTCATGGACAAATAAATCAGCTTTCCCACTAACTTTTGGAACTGTTTCACATCTTTCAGAGGTTCACCATCATAGTCACCCAACTTGTGGTCAACATCCATGGGAGTATCTGCTGGCCTTGCACCTAATTTGCCTGTGTCCTGTAATAGATCAAGGGTGTATTTCCTTTGAGAAATGAAGATACCCTTTTCTGAGCGGGCGACTTCAATTCCAAGGAAATACATCAGGGGACCTAAATATTTCACTTCAAATTTAGATGCAAGGAATTGTTTCAATTTTTGTATTTTTGAACTCCAATTTCTTGTAATGATGATATCATCCACATACACTATCAATACAGCAACCTGTTCCTGACATCTCTTTACAAAGAGTGTATGATCAGACTGACATTGTTTGAAACCCACCTGTTGAACTACCATGTGAAACTTACTGAACCAAGCTCTGGGAGATTGTTTTAAACCATAAAGAGACTTTCTCAGCTTGCACACCTTATTTTCACTTCCCTTGGCACAGAATCCAGGGGGTTGAACCATGTATACTTCCTCCTCTAAGTCACCATTCAAAAAAGCATTCTTTATGTCCAGTTGATGCAATTCCCAGTCAAAGTTAGCAGCTAATGACAGGAGAACCCTAATTGAGTTCATCTTAGTTACTGGAGCAAAAAGTCTCATCATATTCAACCCCGTACACTTGAGTGTACCCTTTGGCTACTAATCTTGCTTTGTACCTTTCAACTGTTCCGTCTGCCTTGTGTTTAACTGTAAACACCCACTTACACCCCACGAGGTCTTTACCCTTTGGAAGATCCACCAATTCTCAAGTTTGATTTTTATGAAGAGCATTAATCTCCTCCTTCATGGCATCTGTCCATTCGGGGCATTTTAAGGCTTCTACAACATTTCTGGGAACATGGATGCAATCAACTACGGATAGAAAGGCTTGGTATGAGGGGGGAATGTGATCATAGGAGACAAACTGGGTAATGGGGTGTTTGGTAGTGCATGACCTGACTCCCTTTCTTTGAGTAATAGGAATGTCAAGGTCATCCACAGTAGGAGTAGGGGTATCAATAGGTGCAACAGGGATTGGACTTACCTCCTGGGAGTCTAACGGTGTCGGTTGCTCAATGTTTGGTTGCTCCACATCTCTATCACATTGCTGATCTCTACGACGTGTACGTTGGAAAACATAAAAGGGAGCAAGGTCCGGAATAGAAGGAAGAGAGACTTGGCGGACCTAAACCTGCCTCTCCTCTTCTACACTACTACTCCCCCTGAGGAGAAGTAGGGAAGAATGGCTCAGACTCAAAGAAGGACACATCCATAGACACAAAAAACTTATGACTAACGGGATCAAAGCACCGATACCCTTTTTGAGAGGAGGGATACCCTAGAAAGATACAAGGAATGGACCGAGGGTCTAACCTACCTCGAGACGGAGACAAATCATGGACAAAGGCATGACAACAAAAAACTCTCATGGGAATGGAAAATAAAGGGGACTGAGGGAACAACAACTGATGAGGGGCAATGTAGTTCAGCACTTTGAAGGGCATGCGATTGATGACATAAGTAGTTGCAAGTATAACATCCATCCAAAACCTTTTTGGAACATTCATGTGTAACATCATCCCGCGAGCTACCTCAAGGAGGTGTCTATTTTTTCTTTCTGCAACACCATCTTGTTGTGGTGTTCTAGCGCATGAGCTCCTATGAATAGATCCGTGGGAGGCAAAGAACTCATTGAGCTCACCATGAAAGTATTCTTTTGCATTGTCGAATTGGAAGATCTGTATTTCAACATGGAATTGCGTAAATACCATCCTCTGGAAGTCTTTCACAATCTTTGGAACTTCGTCTCTACTACGCATAGGGAATACCCATGTATAGTGAGAGTAGTCATCAATCAATGTGATAAAGTACTTATGTCCACCCTCAGAGATTACAGTAGTAGGCCCCCATACATCAGAATACACAACATGAAAAAGAGCACTTGATCTTTTATTATTTGAGTGAAAAGTTGTTCTACATTGTTTGCTCAACTGACACATTTGACACTGGAACTCTGGCACTGAACATGACTTAAATAAAACCGGAAACAAAGACTTTACTATTTCAAAAGAAACATGACCTAATCGACTATGCCACAAAAAAATTCGACTCTTATTTGACTGACTATGTGACTCTGAGGATGACACCGAGAGACCAACTTTGTTGTCGAGAATGTAGAGGCCATCCACTAGGCTCCCTCTACCAATCGTCCTCCCAGAAGTTAGGTCCTGAAAAACACATGAACCAGGAAAAAATGTTACACTACTGTTTAAAGAGTTTGTGATACTCCTAATTGAAAGCAAATTTATAGGAAGTTGAGGGACATGCAATACACAATTCAGGTTAAGGCCATGGGGAAGAGATATTGATCTTGGCCTGCAATGGAGGAGAATGAGCCATCTACAAGCCTCACTTTATCCCTTCCTGACAAAAGGCTATAAGTCTGAAACAAGTTCGACTTACCGGTCATGTGGTTAGAGGTCCCTGAGTCAATGATCCAAGGGGAACCAGTGGGAGTGACATGGAATGCAGAAGCCGTATTACCTGATGTAGATGCAAATGAAGTAGGAGTACCAATGACTGAGCTATCCATCTGTCACAAAGCCCTACCATATGACTCCAAGTGGTCTCTGAGGGAATTCACTGTATCTTCCTTGGGGTCAGAATTATTAAGGTGGTCCTGGGTAGTACCGACAACCTGAGTATCTTGGGTTGCCACATGTGCTGCATTATGTGTTGTGTTCATCTTCTTCTGACCTTGTCCTTTACCTTGTTCTTGGTTCTTCACTGCCCACTTGGGTTTCCCGTGAATGCCCCAACATGTGTCACGTGTATGCCATGAGCGCCGACAGTGGGTACAAAACAACTTGTCTTTATCATCAGCCTTCTTGGTGTCACTTTTCTTCCCCATGTTGTTATTACTCATTGCAGCCAAAGCAACTTGTTGCTCCCCCTCGGTTGTAACTATCACACTCTGCCTACTTTCTTCCGATTGAACAAGGGAGTATACATCGTGAACCGACGGGAACTCTTTGCTTCCTAAGATCTGAACTCTCAAGGGTTCATAGGTAGGGTTCAGTCCCAACAAGAAGGCAAACACACACTGCTAAGAAACCAGCTTCCTGTAGGCCTTAGCATCGTCATCATGTTTCCACTCTATAGCCTGATAATGATCCAATTCTTTCCATATGGAAGTAAGGGCTGAAAAATAGGAAAACAAACTACAATTTCCCTGTTTACAGGTTGAGGATTCAGCTTGCAACTGGTAAACATTGGCATAACGCCTTTGCTCAGAATAGGTAGTTTTGGCCTATTCCCAGATCTCACTAGCGGTGTCTGCCCACATAAAGTTCTTCACATCAGGTTCCATGGCTGCTAGGAGCCAAGACATCACCATACTGTTTTCTTGGTCCCACCTATCATGTTCAGCTGTCTCACTATTGGGTTCTTTCACCCTTCCATTTATGTAACCAGCTTTTCCCCTTGTCGTTACATAAAGTTTTACATTTTTAGCCCACCCCAGGTTATTTAGACCATTTAAAGGGGTAATGGGCATGGGAAACATCATGTTTTCACCTCCCATACCAGCTGTGTTGCGGGTCGGTGTAACCCCCGATGAAGTTGAATCATAGTTTTCCATAGAGTACTGCTGAAATCAATCCAAATCCCAACAACCACACAACAGCCACAAACAGAATACCCACCCTCAGGAAATTTACTTCTGGGATGTGGAAAAGAAAACAAAAAACTGCTGAAATCAACTCTGTGATGGTTCAGTCATTAAACCAGCCTGGTAATCAGTCCGACACCAGCCAAGGCAGACGTTAGAATAGTATACTATCAGTCCAACTACAGCCCATACAGTCTAACAATCCAACATCCAAACGAATGTATAGAACCAAGGAATAAGGCCTTCACACCATTGGTCATAAACAAAAAAACAAGAACACATACCCTGTCCAGCACCTGTATGAAGGTGCCAACCAGAAACTGACTTCACAGCATCGAACAAAGAAGAAAGGGAGTCTCTTTCTGCATCACCCTTCTTTGACTAGGGTTTCCTTGATATTACGACCAAGGAAGAACCCAAAGGAAGAGCCGCAAGTAGTCTGCTAGGGTTTCTCTGTCTTCCACGTCCAAGAAATCAAAGAAGGAAAAGAGGACGAAGCAGGTTCAAATAGGAGAGACCGAAATTCTTTTATAGCCCAGAACCTTGCTCTGATACCATGTAATCATTCATGGAGAGAGAGAGAGACGAGAGAGAGAAAGAGAAGAAGAGGAAGATATGATCGAGAGAAAAAGAAAAAACCTTCTTCTGGCTGCCGCCAGTTCATTATTTATATTAACTTAATATAAAAAGAATGGAAATTACAAGTATGCCCCTAGAAGCACTCCCTAGAAACAAACTAATAAGAAAGAAAGAAAATAACTAACTGACAGCATCTTAAGCGGACAACCCACTAACAGCAACTATAAAATAACAATTAAATAATCCTCACAACATGCATCAACCACTGTTTGATGAAGGTCACAATGACTTAAATACAACTAGATTGGAAGAAACTGATAGTGAGAAAACTGAAGCAATGGAGACCTTGGCTTGGCTTGTCCTCCCTTGCCATCAAAGGAGATTTGAGAAACACTATTGGATGGATTGGGGAGAAGAATGGAGGGCCATGGAGGCTTGCTCACTATTTGGACGAGGCACGGGATCTTTGAGACTCTTTGAATGCTAATCTGTACTGCATTTTTAGAGAGTTAAACTCTGTAGCAGATTGGTTGGATAAATCGGGAGCCCATAGGAAATTTTTACATAGTGAGAGAGTTATGCCTTTGTAACCTGTGTGTGCTTCTTGTTGTACATACTCTCATGTACCCTTTCTTGTTTAATGAAATCTGTTATCTTTTATCTAAAAAAACAAAAAATACCTGAAGCAATGGTTGATGTCCACTTCCTCGAGAAAAACACAGTTTTGGAACTGGAAGGGATTAATGAGAACCCTTCTTGCACATTGGAGTTCAGGAAGAATGTTTTAGCATATAGAAGACTTCAAAAACAGAGAAAAACATTGAGATGTTTTGGTCTCAAAGGCTTTTGCTAAACTGAAAGAGGGTCTCTTTGGGATTAGACCGAGCAAGAAGATTTTGAAGACCAAGAAAACCTCTAGAAGTTTTCAGTGGTCAGTGGTTTAAAAGTTGTAGTCTTTGAGTGGTTATGGTGTTGGTTTTTCGAGAGGGGATGTTGTTTTCATGGGGTTTTAAGTGGTTCTATTTGTGCTGTTTTTGAGGTTTTGTTCTGAGGTGTTTGGGTTTTTTGGTTGTGTTGTGTTTTTGGTGGTCAGTTAGGCTTTTGGGTATTGCTGGTTTTTGTTGAGATTCGGTTGTGTTGGTTTCTTGTTTGGGAGTTGAAGTTTGTTTTTTTATTTTCTTTCTCGAGTGACTTCTGGCAACCGCCCTCTGTACTTTCCTTTTTCATTTTAATAAATTTTATTTTATTACCAAAAATAAATTTCCTGACTACTGAAGGATGATGCATGTTAGTTCAATTCCTTCAGGATGTTAAGTGGGAATTAGGAACTTATTTGTTGCTTTCTTTTTCATTATTTTGTTTGTTTATTTGATAGGTTTTCACGCCCCATACTGCATGGATTGTGCACCCTTGGCTTTGCTGTTAGGGCAGTTATCAAATGCATTTGCAATGGAGATCCAACCAAAGTGAAGAACATATTAGGCCGTTTTCTTTTACATGTCTACCCTGGGGAGACCTTGATTACCGAAATGTGGCTAGAAGACTCAAGGTAGATTTTGATTTGTGCTTTGTTTGTTGATTAATGAATTATCATACTCAAAGGACTAATCTTGGAATTATTTGCAGGGTCTTATATCAGACAAAGGTGAAAGAGAGAAACAGAGCAGTGCTGATGGGTTACGTTACTCTGAAGCACATAGCTTCATCGCTATGAGTTGGTATTTTTACGTACATCGTGCATGATCCCTAAATTGCTAAATTGAGGAGGATGGCTTTTAGTGTTCCTCGTTATGCTCAACTACATTATTTGTACTGAACTAGGGCTGAATATGAAATTATGAACTCCCGCAGTTATTATATGTTACCAAATATATGCAGATCGGCAACATAATAGACCACCATGGTCCATGGATGCAGTATAGATTGCATGGTATTGCGCTTATTGAATCATCATCACTAGAGCAAAAAATTAGCATCATTAGTGTATAGCAATCATCGAGTAGTTTTATGATATCTGCCAACTAGTAATTTGCAATCAAGATAGGCTAGGGATCTTGTTACTTTATTAATTGGTAGTTTGCAACCACGTAGCCTAGTCAGTCTCGTTAATCCCAATGCAGATCAGATTATCCAGTGAATCAATAACTCTTGTCAATTAAGTTAAAAAACACAAGGAAAATTAGGAAATAGGAACGCGATTCCTTTTTTGTTTTAACTTTTCTATTGGATGTCACATTGTCACTTTCAATGCAACAAGTCATTATTTTCCTTTATGTTACGTGCCACTGCCACCAAAGGCAGCGAGGACATGGTTCAATGTTTTGATAACCACTGGAAACTCGAGAAAGGGCATTCACGGCTTGGGTGGTTAAACGTCGGGTTGAGAAGTATGAATCCGATCCGACTTAATTTCAGGTTGGGTTAGGGTCTTACCGTCTTAGGGATGTGTGATTGAATACACCAAGAAATGGTCGCAGACTCGCTCAACGGGTACTTAATGACAGACATGCATCTCCTTCGAATTGAATGACTGGTTGGACTAGTTGCCTACCACATCTACATGTGTGGGTGTGGTGTGGGTTAACACCCTACTAGTTTCTTCTTATTCTCCAACACCCGTAGGCTAATTAATAACAAATAACCCATCTGTTAGGGGCTGTGTTTCTCATGTTGCTGCCTTACCCTATGTGCTGCTATGTAATGCCTTTACTCCTCAAAGTGATCATTCATATTCATGTCTCTTCTTGTCCTGTACTCCTTCCAGATGAGTATCAGAAGAGAACAGAAATGTGTTTAGTAATTGCTTGCAGGTTGCAGCCCATGAACAATTACGCATCCAGTTGGGCCTCATGCTGCACCTGTTGAAGCTTTACCAAGATGACGGGTCTAGGCCCAGCTAGATCCAGGTCCAGCCACTTGTGTCCCACTACGCTAGATATACAACGTTGTCCACATGTTGCAGGGCTCTACTACAATCTTATAAGCAATAAGCGGATTGGTTATGGACTTGGGCACTTGGTATGCACAAGCAAAGGCAGAGCTCGACACAATAAAGCCTTACTCCGACTATATAGCAGGTGATGAGGGCGGATTTGGCTCTCCAATGATATTGTGACACATGACACCTTGGAACAACTAGGTGACACCCAGAACCACTTTGGCAACAACTTGCCTTAACCAAGTTGATGGTGTCCCACCTGGTGGCCTTGGCACGATCTGGTTGCCTGGCACAGACGCGACCTAGTGGCTTGGCCCTAGCGTGAGCTGGTAGCCTAGCACAGGCACGACCTAGCGGCCTGGCCCAGGCGCAACCTGGCAGCCTGGCGGCTTGGCATAGGCACCGACTTGGCGGCTTGGCATAGGCACCGATCTGGCGGCTTGGCATAGGCATCGACCTGGCGGCTTGGCCTAGGCGTGACCTGACAGCTTGGCACAGGCACGACTTAGCGACTTGCAAGACGTGCTTGTTGACGAATTCAACATGCATATCCAAACACTCCCACGATCCATGGAAGTTGGCCCACGTGTCGAACGATTTGGAGGGTGGTCAACGTGTATGGCGGTTACCTCTAGGAATCTCAAACCACTTAGACGACCTCGGAGAAATCTCGGATATGGTGCGTGAAGCCCACGCCAAACAATGCCTATATAAAGGCACCAACCCCAATGGCAAGGAGGCGAGTAAAAAAAAAACCAAGTAAGCAAGTTCTAGCTCTCATGATTTTTAGCTTGCAGTCTACCATGAGAGTACTGACTTAAGCATCAAAGCGACATCGCCGGGTTAACCACCCCGGGTCCTTTGACATTTGGTTCCTTGTAGGTCTCTAAAGAACAACGAAACTCATCAATTCAGCTCGGCCCTCTGGTCAGCCTGACACCTCACAGGCCGCTCGGCACTATAGTCAGCTCACCACCTAGCCTGCCCAGCTCAACTCAGCTCGACAGCCAAAGTTCACTTCGGCATGAGTCATCGGCCACTTGGAAACAAACCAAATGACGAATTATTTAGCCAAAAAACCGATAGATGACCAAAAATTAATACATTAGCAAGGGTCGGTCAAACTAAGAGGCCACAAGGAAAACAACATTTCAATTTTGGAGAACCACATCAAAAGCATTTTCAATTCTTCATTGCGTCTTTGGGATTAAAAACGCGTTACCAATTACCACATACCACCGGCAGCATATGGGCTACATTAAAACGGGACCGGGAACGGGATCCCAATAAAACCCATGGGTATGAGTTGGGTTGATTATTGGTCCGGCCCATGAAAAGAACGGCTACAAGCTACAAAGACGAAGACGATCGCCCCCAGGCCCCAACTCTCACTCCAGAGTCCAAGAGTCCAGAGCGGGTGAAATTCGCTCTATAGAAATTAGAAACTAGAAACAGAGGCGCGAGAGCGGCTTGGGAGTGGGAACTGCGAGCAGCCAAGCTCAAGCACGCGGGAAGAACGTCGTTTTTTGTTTTGAGGGCTAAAAAAGCGGGCATAGAATAGTGTAGTGGAGGTGTTGGTGAAGTGGAGATGGGGCTGGACAACATGGATGATCCGCAGGATATCACCGGAGACCAGGTGGCGCATGAGAGCGCCGCTTCCTTGGAAGCGCAGGTTTTGACCAAAGCCGTCCTCTCATTGCCTCCTCAAGCTGTCAAGGAATTGGTGTCAATCGGGGTGTGTATTGTTCTTTGTGCTTTGGTCTTTTCTCTTATAGAAGGTCATTACTCACTACTGCTAATGCCTTTTCTACTTCATCTGAGTAATAACAACCCCAGTTAACAAGAAGCTGTAGGGTTGAACCCCGTTAACAAAACCGTGGGGTTGGTCCAACTTCAATTCATGTTTATGTCTTTTTCCAATCATTCTTCGTAGCTTTGTGTGGATTTAGCTTATATCATGTAATGCCTTTTCTTGATAGTCAGTTTATGATTGGTATACCTTTTTTGTAATATTAATTATGCTGCAGGTGTGTGCTAGATGCATCTTCCGGCTCTTTGGGGTGCGCGGCGAATGTACTTATTCCTCATCGTTGCTCTCACCATCAATCTTCAGTTCAATCATTGAAGAATCCAAGGGTTCCGATGATCATTATTTGAGTAGTTCACATTCTTGTCAAGAATCGGTAGTTGATCCAGTATTTTGTAGAATTTGTTTAGGCATATTGGAATTTACCTACGAGGAGAAGAAAGAGATGTGTGTGAAAAGGGATTCTGTTAATGACTTTGTCGCATCAATTGTGCAACTAATAAAGAAAGAGGGTCACCAGATTGATAGCTTTTTGATTGAAGTCGCTATACCTTCGATTATATTGGAAAATGAGAGGGTTGTTCGGTAAGTTGCTATTGTTGGATAACCGTTTAGGATGATTCTTGCAGTTTTAACCTTCCATGGGTGTGCTTAGGCGATAAGGAGGGATTCCATAATATAATCACCAACCTTCTTTTGTAGGTTTTATATGGAAAAGAAGTATGGATCTGAAGTTTGGTTCCAAGAAAACTTCCTTGGTCATAATATCTCTGTGAAGGATGCCTTAAAATTATCAATAACGGGTTTACTTGAAAAGTTGTTGGTAATGGGGAATCACTCTTTTTTCTGTTTTTTTCCTTGTTTCACTTTTTCACTGCTTAATCTTCTTGAGATTTTCTTTTCAATGAGATTGAAGTATTTAACATGTATAGTGCATAATTTCCCTTAATCTTAGACTATTTAACATGTATTGTGCATTCCCCCTATAACCATATGTGAAATTTGAATTGTTGCAGGATGTTAAATGTGGTGAAAGCTCTTTCCGCATTCGTCTGACATATGCCCATGGTGACTTATCACTGAATCTTCAGACTATATCAGAAAGGGAACAGGGTTCCAAGAGAATGAAAACAGGCATGTTCTAGGCCATATTATTAGAGTAATTTGTTTCTAATGCTCTGGGTCTTATTATTAGACTACCCCTGTACTTTAGGGGTAGTCTAAGTTTAGTATCCGAACTTCAAAACATGTCACTGCAATACCCGAACTTCCAAAAACTTCCAGTTCAGTCCAAAATCGTTAACTGACATTAAGTGGCATGTGAAAGAATAAAAATTGACATTAGTGTCATCTGATTTTCTTTATCTACCACTCCCACATAAACCAACTTAAACAAAACTCATATAGCTAAAAGTTTACTATAATAGAGAATAAAGAAAGAAAGAAAGAAATATTGAAATGCAAATAGAAGCTCAGGGTTTAGTCAGCACCTAAATACCCTACTGATTTTGATTCCATCCCTTGCTGAATGAAATCTGTAGAGAACACTGATGTGGGTCCCATGGCTGTGGTTCCCACTGTGTTCGTATGACAGCACATGTAACCTTTGTTAGTTATGTCAGTGTTAGTTGGTAGTTATCTTAGACAGCTTGTTATTTTAGTTTATTATTTGCTTTATTTGCCATGTAAGCATTAAGGACAATTTTGCCCTTTCCCACATTTAGTGAACATAGCCTATAAATATTGAGAGAGTGGCGGCGGCAGATTCATTCAATCTGCCCCTCCTTTCAAAACCCTTGTGTACTTCTGCTTTCTTCTCCCTCTTTCTTCTACTTTTCTCAATCCGAAATCTTTTGGAATTCAAGACGGACTGTAGTCTTGATCGATTACTTGGTATCAGAGCCTATCTAGGGTTTCTCATGTGAGTCTAGTCCAACCAACCACATGAGAACTGTCTAGGGCTGGAAGCTTACAAAGGACTGTTCGTTGGCTGATTCTTGGAGGTTACCAAAAAAGTTTATCAACTGTCCGAAGACTTGTAGAGGCTTGGAGAGTGTTTTGGTAATCATGAAAAATCAGAGAAGGTTAGGGTTCAGGCCACGATTGAAGGTAGCGATTGGAGTTTTTTGGGTAAGTCTTTATTTTTCCCTTGAGATTGCTGTCAGTCAAGATAGGTTGGACCTATCTAGGAGGAGCAGCCGAACTCTCCTATTCTTTCTCAGAGGTGATCAGTTTTTTAGGGTTTGTCATTAACCCTATGGCTAGATTTGACTGTGAATTCTTTTGGAAGGTGCGGTTGAGCACTGTTTATGTTCTCACAAAGGTTTTCCTAACCCTATGATTAAAACCTTAATTTTGCTTCAGCAGTACAAATTGCTTTCTAAGTGGTTTTCAAACCTGTTTTGGCTTCCGAGCCTATTTTGGGGTGAGAACTATTATCGGACTACTTATATTCTGATTGCCGATTGGTTTCAGATCAGATCTAAACTGATTTCATACAGATTTCTGATTGTGATAAGTTGTTTAAGTGTTGTTTTCTATTGCAGTAACCATAATAGTTCTTAACTACTGATTCTTAACCAAGAATGAAGTTCAAAAATAAGGGAGAAAGTGTTTTTGGGAACAACAATTCTGGTAGTATGTCTGAGACTGCGTTTCAGATTATAACAGTGAGATTTGACGGATCCAATTACTTGGAATGGGCCCAATCAGCCATGATGGCGATTGGGGGAAGGGGGAAACTTAGTTACCTATTGGGAGATGTGAAAGAACCTTCAAAGGAGGACTCAATGTATACCAAGTGGGTTCAGGAGAACTACTTGGTTATGACATGGCTGTGCAACTTTATGCAGTCACATATCAGCCGAAATTACTTGTGGGCAAAGACAGCTAAGGAGATATGGGATGTCATGAAGGAGACCTACTCCCAACCCTTTAATGTTGCTAGAGCCTATGAACTAAAGTGCGAGGTGAATCACCTTAAACAAGGAGAGAAACCAATCTCTGTTTATTTCTCTACCTTGAAATCTCTGTGGCATGAAATTGACCATCTGGAGACTCTTGAGTGGGAAAGTCCAAAAGATGCACAGACCCATAGAAAGCAAGTCGAGACTAATAGGGTGTTTGAATTTCTGGTTGGGTTGAATTCAGATTATGACATTGTGAGACAGCAGATACAGATAAGAGACAATGTGACGCTATCTCAAGCCTACTCCCTGGTGCATAGTGAAAAGACTAGGAAAAAGGTTATGATGCAACATCAGCCCTTCCCCCCAGCCCTGGCAGCAGTTAAACCTAAGTCTGGGGGTGATACAGAATGGGACATGAAGAAGGAAGATAAACGGGATCTAGTATGCGAACATTGCAAGAAACCCAAGTATACGAAAGATACATGTTGGAAGCTACACCCTCATTTAGTCCCAGCAAAACTGAGGAATAAAAGGGGTAATGCTCATATGGCTGTGAATACTGATTCTGCATCATCGTCGGGCACAAAAGGCACGCCCCTAGATACCTTAGCTACTGTTCGGGTTGCCCTAATACAGTTGGAAAAGGAGGTTGAGAATTCAACTCAGTCATCTCAATCACCATCAGCCCCTGCCACATCAGCATTTGCTCATTCAGGTACTTGGGCCTCAGCTTACCATGCTTCAGCTCCAGGTAACACTAAACATTGTTGGGTAATAGATTCAGGTGCATCTGACCATATGACTAGATTGCCATCACTGTTCACTACTTATCACTTATCTTTTGGTAGAGATAAAGTATCCATTGTTGATGGCTCTCTTGTTCTCATTTTTGGCAAGTGTGACATCAAGTTATCTGATTCTATCTCTTTATCCTCAGTCTTGCATATTCATAAACTTGATACTAATTTGCTTTCAGTCAGTAGTATTACAAAACATTAAAACTGTTCAGTAACCTTTTTCCCTGACCGATGTGTTTTTCAGGACTTGGAGATGAGGAAGGTGATTGGGACTAGTCGTGAGACAAATGTGATCTATCTACTTTGAGAGAGTTCTCATTGGAAAGAAACTGTAGATAAGAAGTCTTTTGTTTCTCAATCTGTGAGTCCGGTTATGCTCTGGCATAATCAGTTAGGTCATTTATTTTTTCGGTCTTTGAAAAGTCTGTTTCCTACTTTATTTGAGTATGTTGAGATGTCAAATTTGAGATGTGAGAGTTGTGAGCTTGCCAAACATTGTAGAACATCTTATTCCTTAAGTAATAAAAGAAGTGGTAATTCTTTTGATATTGTGCATACCGATGTTTGGGGGTTGTATCACATCCCTTCCATCGGTGGGTACAGATATTTTCTGTTGTTTGTTGATGACTATACTTGGTTTTTTTGGGTCTATCTTATGCGTTCTCGAGATGAGGTTCATGCTCTGACACAAAACTTTCATAAGATGATTTTATCCCAGTTTGGGGTCAAAATTAAAGTCCTTCGATCTGATAATGCAAAAGAATACTTTGCCAAGCCACTGGCTTCTTATCTACTCGATCATGGGGTCATTCACCAAAGCACTTGTCCTCATACACCACAGTAGAATGGGGTTGCCGAGAGGAAGAATATGTACATTTTGGAGGTGGTTAGAAGCATTATGTTTACCTCCAATGCGTCTATCCGTTTATGGGGTGATGCTATTCTCACGACAGTGTATCTCATTAATCGGGTTCCTTCACAGGTTCTTGATATGAAGCCTCCATTTACCCTTCTATACCCAGACGATGAGTTGTTTACTATTCTTCTTAAAACCTTTGGTTGTACCTGTTTTGTTAAGTTTCTTGGACCTCATCATTCCAAATTTGACCCTAAGGCCTCCAAATGCATTTTTCTCGGTTATGCACAAACTCAAAAGGGTTATTGTTGCTATGATCCTATTTTAGGGAAGAGATTTGTCTCGATGGATGCCACATTCTTTGAGGAGGCACCCTATTATCCTAGGGTTTCTCCTCAGGGGGAGAGTAAGAATTTTGGTCTTTTTCCTCAGGGGGAGCGCAGTGAGAGTGGGTTAATTCATCTGAGGTTGTTCCTTTACCCATTCCATTGAGTGATGAAGGCTGTAATGGTGAGGGTTGTCAGAGGGATCAGGAGTTGAAAGTCTATCATAGGCGATGCAGGCAGGTTGATCTCGGTCATCAACAGTCCAGGCCAGCCCTAGTTCCTTCTGCGGATCTAGATCCAGGTACTACAGTCCCAAGGCCCACTAAGATACCTTCTACTATTGCTACTTCCTTTCCTTCTGAAGACCTTGACCTCCCTATTGTGGTCCGTAAAGGGAAACGGCGTTGCACCACATCCACAACTCACTTTATTTCCCAGTTTCTATCCTATGATCGCATATGTCCCTCTTGTAGGTCCTTTCTCACTTCCATTACTGATATTCCTATGTGCAAGAAGCCTTATCAGTTCCAGAGTGGAAAGATGCAATGAAAGTTGAAATGGATGCCCTTTTGAAAAATAATACTTGGGAGCTAGTTAACCTATCCAAAGGAAAGAAACCAGTTGGGTGCAGATGAGTATTTACTATGAAACATAATGCTGATGGTTCAATTGAAAGGTACAAAGCCCGGTTGGTTGCAAAAGGGTTTACTCAGACTTATGGTATAAACTACTTGGAGACTTTTGCCCCAGTAGCCAAGATGACCACTATTCGAGTTCTATTAGCCCTTGCAACAAGTTACTCTTGGCCTTTGTTCCAGATGAATGTTAAAAATGCCTTTTTGAATGGAGACTTACAGGAAGAGGCCTACATGCAGTTGCCCCTTGGATTCTATGATACAGAGACAGGTAAGAAGGTTTGCCGATTGAATAAGGCATTGTATGGATTAAAGCAGTCCTCTAGAGCTTGGCTTGATAGATTCAGACTAGCCCTTGTAAAATTCGGCTATATACAGGCCTAGTCAGATCATACAATGTTCGTTAAAAGAGTGAACTTTTCCTTGACCTTGCTTGCTGTATATGTGGATGATATTGTAATGACAAGAAATAATAATAGTGAGATTGAGTCTCTCAAACAGCTCATTCATCAAGAGTTTGAGGTGAAAGATCTTGGTGCACTGCGATATTTTTTTTGGGTATTGAGGTTGCTAGATCTAAACAAGGGATCTTTATCTTTCAAAGGAAGTATGCTCTAGATCTGTTGGCAGAAACTGGAAAGTTAGGTGTCAAGCTTGCCGATACACCCATTGAACAGAATCACAAGATCGGTGCAGAGGGTGGAGAGCCTCTTGAAGACAAAGTTATGTTCCAACGGTTGGTTGGAAAGCTCCTATATCTCTGTCTCACACAACCAGATATCAGTTATGCAGTCAGTGTTGTCAGCCAGTACATGCGTTCCCCTAGAACTATTAATCTTCTTGCAGCTGAGAGAATATTAGCATATTTGAAGAGATGCCCAGGTAGAGGTATACTGTTCAAGAACAATAATCACATGAAGGTGGAGGTCTATACAAATGTTGATTGGGCTGGGAGTGCTGATGATAGGAGGTCTACCTCTGGATATTGTGCCCTTGTAGGAGATAACCTTGTCTCTTGGAGGAGTAAGAAACAAAGTGTTGTTTCCTGATCTAGTGCCGAAGCTGAATATATGTCAATGGCTAATGGAATGGCTGAAATCACTACTTGAAGAGTTGGGTATTGATTATGAGAAGCCCTTGATGTTGTATTGTGACAATCAGGCGGCATTAATATAGTTCACAATTTAGTGCAGCATAACAGAACTAAACATATTGAAGTTTATCGACATTTTGTCAGAGAAAGGGTCTCATCACAAGAAGTGTGTCTCCCGTATATCACCTCCAACATGCAGCTCACGGATATCCTCACCAAGGCTGTTCCAAGGAAGAAGTTAGAGGCAGACCTATTCAAGTTGGGAATGACAAATATCTATTCCCAACTTGAGGGGGAGTGTAGAGAACACTGATGTGGGCCCCACGACTGTGGTTCCTACTGTGTTCGTATGACAACACATGTAACCTTTGTTAGTTATGCCAGTGTTAGTTGGTAGTTATCTTAGACAATTTGTTATTTCAATTTATTATTTGTTTTATTTGCCATGTAAGCATTAAGGGCAATTCTGCCCTTTCCTACATTTAGTGAACATAGCCTATAAATATTGAGAGAGTGGCGGCGGTAGATTCATTTGATCTGTCCCTCATTTCAAAACCCTTGTGTACTTCTGGTTTCTTCTCCTTTCTTCTCCCTCTTTCTTCTAGTTTTCTCAATCCGAAATCTTTTGGAATTCAAGACTGACTGTAGTCTTGATCGACTACTAAATCTACAGCCATCCATAACTGTATCAATGTATTCTTGAAGAATTTGAAATTCCTGGGAAACAATAGACATAAGTAGAGGTAACACCTCTTTAGATGTCCAGGTAGACTGTCGTAGATCTGATGTGTGTCCCTGGTAGTGAAGGTCCAAAAGCAATAACTTATGAAATGGTCAAAAAGACATGCCAGCATTGATCGGAATCATCAATGGATGATGGATGTATCACTATTTCTCTTCCTAGGAACGTAATCTAGGTTGTCACCCTAATATCCACCCCGCACCCCCCCCCCCCAAATTCAAATTTCTTGATAAAGAAAAATAATCTGGGGTTTTAAGAGGTTCTAATAGTTCATGAAAAGTATCGGATTTGAATATTGAAGCTTCAAATCCGAATTTTCCTTGAGTTCAATTTCATACAATGTCTATTCTGGGGTGGAAGACAATGAACAATGTCTTCTTTTGAAGGGCAGTTTTGACATTTTTTAAAAGTTTTAAGTCACACATGTCATCATGTGATACAGATAACTGACGGACTGCTAAGGATACTGACTAAATTGACAGTTTTTGAGAATTCAAGTACTGCAGTGGCATGTCTTAAAGTTGGGGTACTAAACTGAGACCACCCCTAAAGTACAGGGTACTCTGGAATTTACCCTATTTTTTATTCAAAAGTTGGTGATTCAGTACATTCAGCTGCAATTAGACTACATTGAGAGAGCTAGTACAGCCTTTCATCTTGCACATTTTCATGACCTACTTTGGGTCTGGGACATATCTCATGATAATAAGGGGTAATTTGATAATGCAAGATGCCAACCAGCTGGTTGTATCAGAGACTTGGGATCGAATCCCGCCTGCATTTGGGTTGGGGGATGGGCTACCCCTCATTGTGTAGCCCTTTCAGAAGATATAAAAAAAAAGGGGAATTTGATAACAGATGAATTAGCTGAACTGAATGGCTTATTGCTTTGTCATTTAGCTAATACATCATTATATTGGTCTTGGTCATGAATACCTTAATGATTGGATGGAGTGTTGGTCTCTGTAGTGTGCCCCTAAACATTTTAGTAGATGACCATTTTATCCACTAAAAGGCAAAGCTATAAGTCAATCAATTGAGCCACTTCAACTGTTATCAAACGGCTCCTAAGTCAGTTGTATGAACATGTCTGTATTTTGCACTTGAGCTTGCTGTGACAAACATAAAACATCTTGTATTGCTTTTGGACACTAAGACATATGCTAGTGTCCTTAACTAGCTTCTGGTATACACATGTCATAATCTCGGGGTGAACTGGATGCAGGCCTAACCTTTGCCCTTTTTAGCACAAAGTGGATGCTCTCAGACTTGAAAAGAAAAGAGAAAACCTCAAAAGGGAAAGAATCAATTCTTCATCACCTATTATTGATAGTGAATACTCAACCCAATATTGGTAGTGACCTGTTGGTCCTAAAATATCTTATCAACATTATTATGCTCACAGCACAAGCATGTAGCAAATTAAATAAATGAGCATTAACTATTCAGACAATTCAATACCTGAAGATTATTCAATGCTGACTTATTCTAGATTGACCTTGGTAGTTCCGTAGTTGGTAATTACTGGGCATCCAAAGTGTCATGGCATTTTGTACAATATGATCAAATAGGATTTTGATTGAGATAGATTATGATTAGCTAGAAAATGACAATTTCTGAAGAGTTTAGATGAGAGTGAGTTTATAGGTGCTAAATGCTGATATCTTGACAAATGGAAACAATTACCTCTTTTACTAGAGCTGGGACAGACATCAGTATGGAATTTACAGTGAAGATTAAATCCAACATGAGTATAGAACCAGTTTTGAAATATCTGTGTAACTTAGGATGGTACAGAACAGTATCATGTTTTTATGAACAATGTCATAGAAAACATTGAGACATGTTATGTTATTCTTTTTGTATTGGGTAATGGTAATGCTTGTATTGTTTCTGCTGTGGTTCAATCACACTTTGCCCCATTGATGTCATTCTCCGCTTTAAAACTTTCATGTATATTATCAAGTTATAGTTTACTTCCTGGACATTAAATTGACTTTGCAGATTGGAACAGGAACAAGGGACACTTTGAATGTGTCTCACTCACAGAGCATTGAAAATTCCTCTAGTGAAGCAGATATAGATATTCACAAGTTTCTCAGTAATGTGAAAGATCAGGATTTTTTTGAACACTTAACATTGCCATCTGAGAAGGCAAGTCTATCATCTTTTTTTTTTTTTTTTATCAATAACAGAAATCAATTTATTAATGGATAACAAAGTTACACAATAATCTGGGTAGAGGTTTAAGAGGCTTAATTCTCCCAAAACAGAAAAAAGAGAAGAGTATTACAATACAGCCCAAAACATCTGTTCCCTTCCCACCCCTTGTTTTGCCAATGTATTTGCAGCCCTTTCACCTATTGAAATTGAACCCCCATCCCCCTAGTTAATCATTTAGCTTCCCTTCTTTCATTTGCATATTTCCACAGTCCATTGTCCTTTTGTAACCGGCTTAGAAGCAGCTTTGAGTCTCCTTCAAGAGTTATCCTATTAATACTCATTTCCTTTGTTTTTCGTAAACCTTCTATTAAAGCACATATCTCAGCTCTAAGAGAGTCCCCATTCCCAATGGGGCCTGAAAACAAAGCAATCACCTTTCCAATCTCATCTCTAAACACCCCACCAACACCCAAGGAGCAGAATTTGCCACTTCCAGCCAGCTATTTAGTAGCATAAATGTAGAGACATTAGCAAACGTATCTAAATACTTCAGCCAATGCACCACCCCCTAACCAATATTACCTCAATGATACCTTCTTTGTTCATTTCCTTATCAAAAAAGGTCCTAGAGTTCCTCTCTTCCCATATAATCTAGCAAATTGCAGCCCTCACGCACCTCCATGAATATTCAATATTACCTTGGTCCACAACTCATCCCTATCCCCTCCAAACCTCCACAACCATTTAAAACAAGGCTTCATTTTTCTTCTGGATATTACCCAATCCCAAGCCACCCTCTCTACACTTGGAGACTATCTCCCAACTCACTTTATAATCTTTCCTTTCCTCCCCTGGCTCCCATAAGAAATTTCTCATCACTTTTTCCAACACTCATTTTTTCTGGGATTCTGAGCACAGATAAATAATACACCGGCAAGCTAGCTAATGTAGACTTAATCAGGGTGATTCTGGCACCTAGAGATAAATAATCTTCTTCCAAGCGGCTAGCCTTTTTGTAAAGCTATCAAATACTGGGCTCCAAAAATTGTTATTCTTTGGGTTATCCCCTAAAGGCATCTCCAAGTATATTATAGGCCACTGTGACACCTCACAACCCCAAATCTCAGCCCTTTCCCTCATCTCTCCTTCCATGTTCACCCCTACCACACAGCTCTTTTCAAAGTTAACCTTCAGATTTGACATTTTTTCAAATAACTGCACTATCATCTTTAGATTTCTGACCCATCTCACATCCTCCCCTTCACAGAATAGAATTTTGTCATCAGCAAACAATAGATGTGTGATAGGTAACCTATCTCTTCTAACCCTCCACCCCCTAACTAGGTTCTTCGAATCTGCCCTCTCAATTAACTTCCCTAGCACTTCTGCTATCAAAGTAAAGAGGGATGGGGAAAGGGAGTCCCCTTGTCTAATTCCCCTAGTGGCTGGGAAATGATCCACTACAGACCCATTCACTAGGATTTAGTAATGACAGTCTCAATACATCCCAAGATCCATTTGCACTATTTTACTCTAAAGCCAAAGCAGTCCATCATTTGCATTAAGAACGACCAATCAACCATGTCATAAGTTTTCTCTAGATCCAACTTACACACAATTCCCTTCTTCTTGCTTCTCCTTAGATCCTCCACACACTCATTAGTAACTAAAATTTGGTCCACAATCTGTCTGTTTCCCACAAATGCTTGTTTGATTCTATGATATTAAATCTAGAAGTACTTGTTTGATTCTTCTAGACAATACCTTAGCAATGATTTTGTACAAACTGTTAACCAAACTGATAGGTTTATATTCTTTCAGGTAACTTGCTCCAATTTTCTTTGGCACCAATGCAATAAAAGTTGAATTTACTCCTGGATTTAGCACACCCCTTTGATGAAATTCATTGAAAACTATAAGGATATCCTGCTTCAATATCTCCCAACAATCTTGGTAAAAGGCCATAGTGAAATCATCTGAACCAGGTGCCTTAGGTCTATCCATTGAGAATATTGCCTCCCTTGTTTCCACCACCTCAAAATTTCTTTCAAGCCACACCTTTGCCTCCTCAAAAAGTTTTGGCCAATCTAGTCTTTCCAACCAGATCCTCTGATTCAGGGGCCTTCTGTATATGGACTTAAAATACTCCACAAAAGCCCTGACAATCTCACCCTGCTGAGTAAGGGTCACCCCATCAAACTCCAATTTTGAGATCAAAATTTTCCTTTTTCTCCCGTTAGCCATTGCATGAAAGAATTTGGTATTTCTATCTCCCTCCTTCACCCACTTATGCCTTGATTTTTGTCTCCAACTAACTTCTTTAAACAATATGTCCTCTATTGCTTCCTCAGTTCCCATCTCTCTTCTTTATCCCTAACACCAAACGTGCCTTCATTTTCCTTTGCATCCAACTCCTCAATTTGATTCATCAGAACCTGTTTCCTTTCCTCAATCCTACCAATGTGAAGGGTGTTCCATTCCTTAATTTTTGCTTTCAGCTCCTTCAATTTCCAAGGTAACTTCATACCCTCCCAATTGGCCCGTGGGGCACTCCCACTCCACCAATCCTTAACTAGCTCTTTAAAACCCAGGTGGGACAACCATATATTCTCAAATCTGAAAGGTGACAGCCCTCTATTGCCAATATTCTCCCTCATTAAAACAATGGGCCAATGATCTGAGGTTACCCTGGGCAGGGATCTAGAAGTAATCGCCCCCCAGTGCTCCTCCCATTCTGTTGTGAATAAGAATCTATCCAACTTCAAATAGATAGGATTTGCCTGTAGGTTGGACCGAGTGAATGTACCATGCGTCAGTGGAACCTCCTTCAGTTCAAAGAAGTTAATAAAACTATTAAACCTCCTCATACTTGTGTTTCCCCCACCCCTACCACTGTTTGTCTCCTCTACAAATCTTATGACATTGAAGCCCCCACCTAAGCACCATGGTCCTTCCCACAGTCCTCTTTTGTCTTGCAATTCCTCCAATAGCTCCTTTCTTTCTCTATATCAATTGGGTCATATGTATTGGTCAACACCCACTCAAACCCACCTGCCCTTTGTCTAAACTTGAGGGACACAGTAAACTTCCCAATCAACTCTTCCATCCCTTCTAAACTTTCTTCTTTCCACATTGTCACTATTCTCCCTTGAACTACCCCAAGCAGGGCTCATTGCCCAATTTATTCCCCTTGCCTTCCATACAGATCTTTCCCATCTCTCATCAAATTCCATTAATTTCAACTCTTTATTTTATTTTTTTTTTTTTTTGAGAAAGTTAATCAATATTCATTAATAAAAAAAAAGAAATGAGATACATGAGGAGGAGTACAAAGCAGAACTCCTACAATTTACAGAGGAAGTTTGTCGCTATAAAGATGCTCTAAGAGTGCACCACATTTAGCTAAGCCACATTAATTTCAACTCCTGAATCAGCACTATATCTGGGTCCTCTGTTCTTATCACTTTATCAATGGCCTTTTCCTTCTACCCCCAACCCCCTAACATTCCAGCTTAAAATATTCATTTCCACTTCTTTTTTTATCCCTTTTTTCTACCCTTTTAGTTACTCCCCCTCCTCCTCTTTCTTTCACTAAATTCCTCATCTTCTTCAACATCTCTTCTTAGCCTCTCAGCCTCACTCAATTTTCTCTTTTTAATCTTGCCATCCTCCTTTCCATTCCTAAAAAAGACCTTCAAATCATCTGGCTTCTTTACTTTACAGCCTAATTGCTCTGCCAAGTCTGCATCCAACACTTTCTGTTCACTTCTATTGGCACCCATCTTCTCTATTAAATCCTCAGATTTCTGTTCTCCTACTTTATCCCCATTCTTACTTCCCTGTGAACTTCACCCCCTAAACTCCTACCTCTGCAATCTTTCTCAGCTTCTCTTTTCAGTTCCTCCAAGAATCGTTCTATTAACTTCCAAATCCTTTCCCCACTTCAATTATATCATCTTTATTTAAATTAACTCTGGTGTATTTACATGGAAGCTATCAAATTAAGATTAGATTCTTTTGTGGGGTCCAAAGCCATTAAACATACATATATCTGAACTACTGGAATGGTGGAGGTTTCAAGTACTACATTTTTTATTACTAACATCAACATTGTTTTGGAACTTTGTAGTGTGAAAATTAATTAACTCTTAATTATCTAGTTTCCCTCTTGACTGATATTAAATTTTGTTTTACTATTTTTTATAGGTTAATCAGCCATGCCATTTCTCTTTTCATTGTTATAGGATGCCTATCTACATTGGTGGTAGATACTTGAAGGTACGCATAAGATAATAAGTCCATTGTTTCTGTCATAAGTTAATAAACTAAACTCATATGGTCATCTTCAATTAATTTAGAATATTTGGGGGGTTCATTCTGATTGAGTATTGGTTAACTGGTTAACTAAATTTACTCATTGAAAGAATTTAAAGATGTTTTTGTTTCTTACATATGCCACTCTAACTGAATGCTGGTTGTCATAGTTTTCTCATTCTCATCACTAACCTTCATAAGCAATCTTCCAATATTATGATGTCGCTTATGTCCACAAATCATGAAACTAGTGTCAATCCATTAAAAGATAAGTTTAGCCCCTTTTACCACCTGAACTATAGGCAAACATTTTCTGTAGCATATCACCTCAGTGAGGAAGTTGGGCTATTAGGTACTAGCCAATTTTACTCTTTACAGAAAATTAGGGAAAAAAGATGGATTGGCAGGACTAAAATGTGGTCCCGCAGGTCAACTATTGAATGTAATGCAGTATCTTTCGTTTGGTCCCGCAGGTCAACTAATAATATATCTGACAGAATGGTGAAGCAGGGTGTAAATAGACAGAAAATGCTCTAGCACAGGATGTAATGTAAAATTTAAATGTGGGTTATGTGGCCTTCTGCCAGCTTAAAAAACCAAGGGGGACAGCTTCTTCTGGTTGTACATAAGTTTGTTCTTTTATTATCTTAATTGCCTGATTTTACAAGTTAAACCTGAAGAGAGACTCAACTGTAAGCTGCTGTAAGTTCTTGTTGGAGGCTTAACTATGTCTTCTCCAGCAAGTAAAAGTCTTGTTCCGAATTTGAATGAATATAAAAAGCAATTCAAAGGACCTGTAACGGCCCAAAAATCATGAAATATTTTGAATTCCAAGAAAAACCTTGCTTTGATTTATATGTTGAGTGACCAAGCAAGTGATAGTGTGATACACCATTCAAATTATCTTTCTATTTTTTTGGTACTTTGTGTCAGGGGTGTTAGCTCATCACCTTAGTTATCTTTGTACTTGTTTATTTTTAATAAAATTTCTTCTGTTTACTATAAAGAAAAGCTAGTGATACAACGTTACTACTTAAATATATTTCTAAGATCTTAAAACATGATGGAGGACCAAATCCTAGTGGCTAATGAGTGTGTTGTGGAGAAAAGGAGTAGAGAGAAGGGCTTGGTATGTAAATTGGATCAAGAAAAGGCCTATGATCTAGTGAATTGGAGTTTTTTGTTAGAAATTTTAGAGAGGCTAGGGTTTAGAGCTAGATAGAGGATGTGGATTGGGGGTTATGTTCACTCAGACTACTATTCAATTTTTATTAATGGGGTGGCAAAAGATTTATTTTCCTGACAAGGGGCACCCCTTGTCCCCTTTCCTTTTCACTCTAGTGGTAACTAGTAAAGGTCTTGTGTAGAATGATTGTGGTTGCAGATGTACAAGGACTTTTTAGGGGATGGAGGGTTGGGAGAGATCAAGTAGTTGTATCCTGCCTCCAATTTGTTGATGATACAACTCTATTCTATGAGGATGTTGATTTGGAAATGGTGAGAATTTTAAAGTTATTTTTTTAGGCAAAATTTAAAGTTGTTGATTAAGAAATGGTGGGCATCTCCAGTTTAAGGATTAATTGGAATAAAAGTGAAATTGTTGGAATTTATATGGGGGAAGGGGAACTCCTATGGTTTGTGGAGGTGTTGGGATGTGAGATAAAGAATTGGCTTGTAACCTACCTAGGTTTACCCTTGGGTTGGGGGGAGGGACCTAAGAGTTAATGGATTTTGGAAGCCAGTGGTGGAGGGGTTTGCAAAGAAACTAGCCCTTTGGAAAGGAAATTATATTTCCTTGGGGAGAAGAATCGCCCCGATCAGATCCATGTTAGCCAATAAACCTATCTACTTCCTTTCCAGTACATCCCATTTAGGATAGAAAGACAATTAGAGAAATATGAGGGATTTTCTATGGGAATTGGGTTAGGAGTGCAAATGGTCTAAGCTGACTCCCTAGCTACACTAACGGTCGCAAAGCAAAAATTTTACTGGGTTTCTTTGTAATCTATTTTATGTTTTTGGGGATGACATTCTTGTCATTAAATTGTACTAAATCTACTTGTAATCAATTTAGTAAAGTAACTTTTTGCTGAAAAGAAAAAACACCACTGAGGATATACTTAATTTTGAGTATAAAATCCAAAGAAACTACCTTAGAGCTATCTTCATAACCCATATAAGTTGCATCAAATATGGTTGAAAAAAAAGTCAAATAAAAATTAGTCAAATTCCATCCTACTTTTCTAAATGTTTCACACTTGCAAGACCTTTTGGGATCCATGTGGGGCCCAATACTAGGTGCATGGAGCCGTGGACAATTAATAAGAAGATTTGTGTTGTCTACAATGGGTTTCAAGAAGCCCAGTCTCAGCCTCTCAGGATCATTGAGGCACCCAACATAGGGTTATTTTAAAGTCCCACTTTGGTGAACATAGGCTTCTCTTAGATTATTCAGCCAGGCTGAGGTGGACCAAGATTTCTTTAGCTCTCTCTCTCTCTCTCTCTCTCTCACACACACACACACACACACACACACACACACACACACAATGAAAGAATACTTGTGAGTCATCAACTCCTTTGAAATCTTGTATTTCCCTTTCTCTTCTAACAATCTTGAAAACCTTACTCCTATAGATCTGTTTTCTTCCACCATCTTCTCAAAAAAGTTAACCATAGACCCTTTGTAACTGATCATGATTGATTCTAGACTCATAAGATTGTTTAGAAGATACCCTAGGCTTACTGAATCAGTTACTTTGTGAGAACATAGTGAATAACCATTAGCTCTGATGCCAGATTGATGTAGGACCAGCTCAATTCCAGTCGTTTGATAAAAAAATTATGGCTGCTGATGACTGCAATGGCTTCTTGAAGGAATAAGAAAGAAAATAGAGAGAGAATACCTGGAATTACTCACAGGGTGCCTAGAATCACTCACCACAATTAGTATAAGCTCAAGAAAACTCAATAGACTTAATTGATCTTTATGTAAGATGTCCATACATATTTAGTCTCATAAGAATCCTAGTAGGACTAGAACTGAACCATCATTCTCCTAATTTAATTCAAAGGCGACTCAATAACTCCAATTGAACTTATGCAATGACTCTGAAACTTAAAACATAAACAAACTATAACCGGAAAAATCAGACTCTATCATTGGACCCCACAGAAAATTGAATATGACGAAAATACCCCTACAGTGCAAAAAATACAGAAATACATAAACTTTCACAAAATTCCTATCTTGAATCTTCAGCACCTGCATCATTACCTTTTCAAAATAACTCTGGATTTGAAAAAAAAAATGGTAGAGGTCTGCCATGGTCCAACCAGCCTAAACCCACTCCCCAATATTGTGGTGAAAACAGTATCAAGGGGGTTTTGTAGTTTGGTTCAAATACTTGCACCACCAATTTAATGGAGTTTAAAATCTATGGCAGGACTGTTATTTCAGATCCCGTGATATTTTTCCTTTTATTTGGAAGGATATCAGTTCTGATTCTTCCCTCAAATTCAGAAGCAAATCCTTAAATCCTGTATTATTGTTATTTAATTCAAGGTAGTAACTGCTATCTCTTTGTATAGCATTTATTGTGCATGGTTTATACTAATGCTGTAATAGCATGATGATGAATGATAAACTATATTTCAAGCAGCAAAGTGCCATTTTATTTCATTCCTATGTCTTAATATTATGTTAGTGCTATATGTTTTGTCACAGGGATATTATTGTGATTTTCATTTCATTAAATATATAATGAGAGGACCACTTTACTATTCTCTTGGCTCTCATGATTCTGTTCTATTCACCTCTCTCCTTTACCATTTTTTTTTCACCAAATATCTCCTTTTTGCATCTGAAATCAAGATAGTACTTAACAATCTTTGTCTTGGCAAAAAAAGAGATGCAAAAACAACTTTCTCACCTTATGCCAAAATGTCTAGATAGATAACACTATAGAATATAGCTCTTCTGGGGAAGATGGACCTTAGATGCTAAGTTGCATGAGTAGAGAAGTTTGATCTTTAGCTTCTTTTCCTTCAACTGCTTGTTCATGATAATCATATATTCAGTACGCACTTTTTCCAATGCTAACACCATTCTTTGTTACTCTACAGCATCCCATTAGGGATGTTCATTATTTATTTATTTTCCTTTGAAATGCATTCCTTTTAGTCTGTTTCCCATTTCCCAGGAGCACTACTGGATTTTCTGAAACCTGAATTTGAAATAAAGCATGAACACATTTGCTCTCCACCTTTGACTGGCTGTTAATGCTTGTTTTCTTTCCACTGTAGTATTCAAGAAATGTCAGCCAAACACGGTGGATTATTGATGATGAAAGAATGGGTGAAGCATCTGTTGAGGTTCTATCTGATCATCTTTAAGGTTCTTGTCATCCAAATGGAGTTGTGAATTGTTTGACATACTGACTGATTAATGTTCTTCTGTAGGAGATAATAGGGAGCAATCTGCTTCCTATGTTTCGTGGTGACAACTACAAGTTTCATGCTGCCGGTAGAGAAGATATTGATGTACTGCATATATATTTTCTTTGCAGTGTGCATGGATTTGGTGAATGCCCTCTGATCTATGACTTTTCCAGGTTCGGATGTTGGGTTCAGGTCGACCTTTCCTTGTTGAAATACAAAATGCACACTGTATTCCTTGTAAGATTTCTATCAAAGAAATTGAAGAAAAAATAAACAGCCTGCAGAAAAAATTGGTGAGTTCAATGTTGCAGTATTGCTTGTGACTTCTGAATTTGGATGATGTAAGTAACCATACTGATACACTTGGCACTCAGGTTGGAGTGAAAAACCTCAAGGATGTAGGGAGTGAAGGGTGGACCCTGATGCGTGAAGGAGAGGCAGAGAAGCAGGTTTTACATGCCACTGCATTATGTCATCATACTAATAACTAGTTACTGCATTATGTTGTTTTTGTTCAATGCAAATGCAAAATAGATTTAGATAATTATACCTGGGCTAAGTGGTATTACAGAGCTGTTTATTTCATGCAGAAGCAATATGTTGCACTAGTCTGGATTTCTCGCCCACTCAAGGATGAGGACATCGAGATTATATCTTCATTTACTGACACGGTGATGTTTTGTGCAATGCTTTTCATTCTGATGTGATGGAACAAAGTTATATGCATATATTCTGTTTTATCCTTTTGTATTTTTTGTAGTGTAATGTTTGATATGCATTTCTAGTTATATTTGATGATCATGCAAAAAGGGTAAATTTCAAAGGCCCCCTATGCTATGGGGTCAGTGACAATTAACTCCCTGAACTTTTGTTTGCAACAAAGACCCCCCTGAATTTTCACTTGGCAACAAATACCCCTCTCTGTTAAGAGTTCCATTAGTTCCATCAGTTAACTTTGAAAAAGATTCTCATTCAGCTATTATGGATTTAATATTCAGATGATTTTTTTTTGATAAATGATAAAAGTTTTATTAAAAAGAGAAAGGATTACATCAAAGAATTACAATAAACATCCAACAGAGGTGCAAGATGCAGCCACAATCTTTTTCTTTTTATGAATGAGATGCAGCCCTAATCAGAAACAGAATTACAACCAAGCCCAAAATAGTTCAGACTTATGCCCCCCCCCCCCCCCCCCCCGCAAGGTAATCAGCCATCCCATTGTCATGTCTCTAACCAGTCATTTGAATCTTTTCATATGTTCCTTGTATTTCCAAATTACTTTTTCTGGTTCCTTCAACCACCCTCTTATCAGTTTAGAGTCACCTTCAATTAACAGTGTGTCATAATTTAATTCTCTAGCAATCTGTACTCCTTACAATACGGCTTGGAACTCCACAAAGACTGAACCCCATGCTCCAATTGGACCTAGGCTGCTGCCATCAAAATTCAGTTTGATAAGACCTTCTTCCAGGGGTTTCCAAGCAACAATTGGAGGAAGGAGTGGATAATTCTTATATTTTAAGATGAAGAGAGACATTCATGTTAGTGAAATGAAACAAGGATTTAAAGAAACTTGTTTTTCTATGTCAGTGAAATGATTCTTGTTATTTTAGTTGGTTTTGTTTGGAGAAAATTGAGGTATTTTTGGGCCAATTAGGGTTTAAGAGAAGAAGGCGAGGAAAAGAAAATAAGAAAAGTTTAGGTGAGTATTTTTGTAATTTAATGCATTTTGTCATGACTTAACTGCCAAGGGGGTATTTGTCATCACTGACCCCATAGTACACGGGGTTACATGCTTTAAAAAAGCACTGCAGGTGCACGTCTAGAGATACACCTACAGGCTAGGCAGTAAGAAAATACCCTGAAGGCCTTATTTGTTTTACAGGAAGCCATTTACCTGGGTAAGTGCACTTATCCATGTTCTTATGAACAAAAACTGTCTTCCCCCTGGTGAGAAAGTTACTTACCCATCTGGGAGATGGGCATCATTTACAGGGAAAAGAAACTTACTGTGGGACCCATGGGAAGCTAACTTTCCCCTCTATTTACCGAAAAGAAAACAGGGATGAAGTGTATTTTAAAGGCATGGACGCACATGAGGCATACACCTCTAATGGTGAGGTATGCAGAAAGGTGTGTACGCTTTGTATAAGGCATATGCCAGTGTTGCACTTTATACAGTTGGTGCATGTCTCGTGTCTTTATTTTGTTATAATTTTTATATAATAAAGTATAATAAAGCGAAGCAGGACACCATTTTATCATGCTCCCTGTTACATATTAAACATTATAAAGGAGGAAAAACCTCCAAACAGAAAATAGCTGTCTTTTCTTAGGTTTACTATTTGTCTTCGAACAAGAAGAACCTTCAAGCTCCAGCTGTAATGAGATAGAAGCTCCAACTGATGCTGCTGCTGTTCTTTTTGGTTGTTATCATAAAAACAGGTTTCTCTTCTTTTGCTCCTCAGAAAACAGATGGTCCATTCCCAGTGATATGGTAAATCTTTTTGAGAATAGATTCTTCTCTCCTAACACTAATATAGCATGGAGATGCACCAGATCCACCATCTTCTGGTCAATTTGGGAGGAAAGAAATGAAAAACTTTAGGGAAGAGATTCATTCAAAAGAAGCCTTGATTGAGAATATTGCTTTCAAAGTAGCACACTTTGTCATTGCAAAACCTTTCTACATTTCTCAGTAAGTGACATCTTAAGAGGCTGACAACAGATTGCAGAATCATCCTCTTCCAGAAATTTAACAGCTAGCATATGTTCCCCACCAATAAACTTTATAAAACTAAATTTTGATGGCTGCAGCTTGGGCAACCCTGGAATGGCAGGAATAGGGATTTTTTTAGCAATCATGAGGGGCAGTGTTGATGCTCTGTTCAGGTCCTATGGGTCAAGGTAACTTGATTTAGGCAGAACTGATGGCACTGTTGCATGGGCTGAAGCTAGGGAAGACACTAAGCTATGGTGAGCTTATAGTGGAAGACGATTGACAAACTGTCATTGGGTGGATGAAGAACAATAGCCAAGGACCTTGGTGTTATACACACACACAAGAGAAGAACCATATCTATCAAGAGATCTAAGTATCACTTTCAATTGAACATGGAGAACAACAGATTGTATGGCAGATACACTAGAAAGACAAGGAGCTAACAGGGATCAAATCTATTGGGGTCCACCCATAGGGACTAAGAGAATTTTGTGTAATTAGAAAAGGGGGAAATGGAGATTGGATCCCTAATGTAACTTTGGTTGATTTTACACAATCTATCTTGTAAAATACCTACCACTATTTTCTCTCTTTGAAATTTCTCCTTTTTACCTTCAAATATTAAAAGAATCAGAAATTTGCTACAAATTACTTAAAATTACTTGCTTTAAAAAAATGCTAATTGTTATTGTGATTTGTAATTGCTTGGAAAAATTATGTTGTTTTTGATCAATAACAGCACTTTTATTAAAAGAGATATGTAAGATACAACCAGAAAGGAGGGGTAAAATGTCTTACCCTCCCTTTCAAACCCGAAAAAACATATTACAGAATAGCCCAAAACAAATTAGATCTTCCCACCCCCTGTTTAGCCATGGAATTGGTACTCCTCTTAGCCCATTGAAACCTTATAGTCATGTTCCGAGTTAGTTGCTTGATTTTCTTTCTTTCATTTGAAAACTTCCACATGCTGGACTCTTCCATCTGCAACCATCTAACACTCAGTTGGGAGTCACCTTCCACCAGCAACTTGCTAATATTCAGCTGCTTAGCCCTTTTGACTCCTACAACTGCTAGGATTTCAGCTCTCAGAGAATCTCCCCAGCCTATAGGTCCTGAGAACATAGCAATAATTTGCCCTTCTTCATTCCTGAAAATACCACCTATGCCTGAAGAGCCTGGATTTCCTTCACTACTACCACCAAAGTTCAATTTGATGAAACCCAAGTCTGGTGGAGTCCAAACAGGTCTGATAACACTAGACATAGGAGCTGACTGAGCCACTTCTTCCCAGTTTCTAATGATGTCTCCTACTGAATAGGCTTCAAAAAGCTTCAAAGACTTGACCCAATGAGCCACCCTGACATATACAAGTTCTATGAGGGCTTCCCTGCTTTTCTCTTTTTCATGAAATAATCTTGGAATTCATTTGTTGTTTATGCAAATTTATGAAAATTGTGGACATGTGATTTGTGAGCTACATAGTAACATAGTAGAAAGTGATGGATTGATGCTTGATAGACTTATATTTTTTTCTTTCCTTTGTCAGTTATAAATTAATGTCTTGTAATTGTTATGTTGTATCATAGCATCACATTATCAAGTCACAATTGCATCTATTTCTAGAATGGCTTGAAGGGAGTGGATGTTTCCTGTCACGCCTCAGCATTTTAAAATGTTGGTTAGATCATCTAATCTGTTCAAATGTTGGTTCAGATGATACCAAGAAGCAAGTTTCCAATCTGAGCATGATGTGACAGGGACTGGTTTCTTCTGTCCCAAGCAGGTCTTTTACAAAATTGTGATTATGCTGATGTTGATCAATATGTATCGACTTAAAAAAGCATGATATATATATTACAGATCTCTTTTTATTTGAATGATCTGATGCAGAAAATTTGAGGAGATGCTCGGGATGTAATTTTTTTTTTCTTGTGCCCCTTACAAATGCATTGTACACCATCTGGGATACTGCATTTGGTGTGGGATCCATAGAGTAACTGATAGGGAACCTACATGAAATGTGGTTGTTCCAGATATGCTGTAATGATGCCATTTTGTAAGGGGTGCAAGCAAAAGACCTTGAATCCTTAGCATTGCTCTTCTCGTAATATGCTACCAACTAGGATCTGGTGGCTAGAGTTTGACCCTTTGTCTCTTTCTTCTTTTTTACTTCTCTTCTTGATTGGTTTTCTCTCCAAATCATAGCGCTCCAATTTCAATTGCTCCTCAAGTCACTCCATTTTGCAAAGGCATTTATATAATTCTTCTTTAGAAGTTGAGAACTATACCCTCATTTATGTTATTTTCTTGGTCAGCGTATTTTGCAAAGAACCCCAATTAGGGTACTCCATCGTCGAAGTCCATTAGAACGTGAAAAGATTATACATTGGTAGGTTGCATACAGGGGTACATTTTTTAGGATGAAATTGATGTAGCTTTAATATTGTAGTTGGTTCCCGTTGCCTGATAAAAACTTGCATTTGATGCTAGGATGAAAGTTGAAAAGATTACCGGGAGCTCACAGTATTTTCTTTTGCATTTATGCACTCAGGTACTTTTTTATCAGTTAACTATTTTAAGACTATAATTAGAAAGTGTTTTTTTAGTACATTTATTCTTCCATCGAATACATTTAAGAAATCAGGTTATGTTGGAAAAACACTTAAGTTGAATGTCTCAAATATAAGGATGATTTAATAATGTTTCTTTCTGCCAATCTTTCCTTTTTTTCTTTGCCCTTTAGATCAGTACTTACCACCTTCCCATCTTGTCTTATTTTGATGAAATCTACACAGGCTGGAACTTATATCAAGGAGTTTGTTCACGGTGATCTTGGCCGCACCCATCCTAAGTAATAAACTCTAAATTCCAATTATTCAATTTACTATTCATCCCATTAGTAGCTTTAGCAGTTTCCATAATTTCATTATTTTCCTCATCAAATTCTTGTTGAGTGAGAATAATAAGAAAATTAGTATGTCCAAAGCCATTAAAATTATGCTTTAAATTTATTCAGCATTCTTATAATTTCCATTATGATACATTCCAATCTGGCTACTATTTATTGGCTATGTTATGCTTCAGTTTAAAATCATGATGCTGTTAGAATCAACCTTACGGATATCATTAATTAGCTCTAGTTATGTGGGGTTAGACCAACCTTTTAGACTGGTGAAAATAAGAGAGGAACAGAAAATTGAGGGAAGGTTCTTTAGGAATTCCATAAAATTCATTAAGAGCTTTCCCTCACTTTTCTGTTTCTCCCTTATTTTCTATCAAACCAAACATAGCCTTATTGTCTTCCGTTTGTTATTTCTTTCCCTCTTTTTTCTTCAGATTTTCTTTTATTTTGCAGCGTGGGTTCAATTCTAGGTTGCAGAGCAGAGATACTACAACTTGATGTTACGGAAGTCAAGATGGACTGTTTCTTAACTGATGACGGTCCAATGGAACAATAGATTGAATGTTTGTAGCTGTCTGAATGAGATCCATTGTAACTTAATCTTGTTTAGTTGGATCTTAGGTGCTCTGACTGTAATTGCTTCTCCTGTACAAAAGCCCCATTTTACCATCTGTGTATTTGTCTCATTATTATTATATCTATGTTGATTTTGTATGAATGCTAATTCATGCATAAGGTATTTGCCTTACTAAAATATAATGTCTCCATACCTAACTGGTTTTGTAGCGTAGCCTGCATTTTCACAGTAGATTAAGCCATAAATGCGGCCAAAAGCAGAATCAAAATGTTCCTGTATATTGTGTAAATTTAAACATATATTTATGACTTACAGAACTCTACTTAAAAATAAAAGTTCCCAAATTATTAACCCCATAGACCATGGTTTGAAGATTTGTTTCATTTGAATGATGCATATTTTAGGGTCTTTTTCTATTATAAAAAATGAGTTTATTATGTATCAGGCTATCAGCCTTGAGAGAGTTTTTTGTATTTCTTTTTTCTCTTTTTCATGGGGCTACACGACGGGGATCGTCCCCCATGTGCCCATAACCCCCTCCCTCCAACTCCCAACCCTGAGCCACCATCAATTGTAAATGTCGGTCAGTGAGTTTATAGACCCCATTTCACAAGCTAATAGCAATAGGTCCGGTTTCTAAACGTTGTTCAACACTTCAACATTCAATCCCAGATCTAAGGTTCAAAGTTCTGCAGCCTTTCTAGCAATTGAAACCCAGTCTAATAAACCATAGGAATTAGGAGATCAATCCTTTTGCCGTTATATGGATCAGTTGATTGACTTCATTCCCATTGGTTATGCAGATTTATATAAAAAACTCATATTCATATGTTGTGTCAAGAAGATTTTGTTAAAAAGCAAACCGGTCAAGAATGGTTTTCAACAACACTGGGCTTAAAAGCACAATGGTATTTTATTAAAGAAAATTCTTGATTTATGATCACTGGGATATTTTATTGTATTAAATATGCTTAAAATTACAGTCAATAACACACAAAACTAAATTTTACATTACTAGTAGGACAAATATTGGTTCCCTGTTCTGAGTTTAACTCAGTGTTTTGTTTGTATCTTTATCATATCTATAGCAGCAGGAGTTTTGCACCTCTGCAACGTGCTAAGGGACACAGTGGAACCCATTAATTCCATGGTTCCCATAGCATCTTTTAGTGCGTTGCAGTGGTGCAACACACCTTATGGATTTCCGATTGCCTGCTAGTAGTATAGTATTCCCTTGTATATAATTGATGACTGGTAATATGAGAGGAAAAATAAAATCATATATCCTCAATAAGCGGGATTTCATTAATGGAGAACTCATAATGTCCCCGCAACCTTGATTCCCTTTTGAAGCTGTTTCTGTTAATGAACTCTTCTCGCTCCCTTTGCATCTTCACCCAATATTCTGGCTCCTCTAACAACTTCAGAATCTGCAAAATGTTCAATAACATGGAAACCTATTATTTTGGGGGGGAAATATATATAGCTAGGGGGCGCCTTAATAAAATGATGATATTAATAAGAGTAGAATGTACAATACACGTGTTTTACGTTCACGCGGACAATTTTTTTCTAATATTGCCAACCCAAGGATGATTTTCATTTTATTTTATTTATTTAGAGCCAGTCCAACTGTCCAAGGGAAGATATATACCAAAAAAAAAAAAAACTCACTATATTTTTCGACATTCCAACCTCATAGTCGAATCCTTGAATTGAAATCAGTTGGCAGCATATTCACAACCACATCATTAGTCAATCACTTGTCATATATTTTTCGACTTTTTCTCTTCTTGACACATGTTTTCTCAAAAAAAAATGATTATTAAAATTTATATTTATAAATATTAACAGAAATTATATTGCTTTTTTAAGAATTAGGATAAGTATTTATATCTTGGGATTTATTGAGTTTTCCAACCTAATGTTCATGGTGGTTGGAAGGGTGGGTGCTTTTAGGATCGATTTTCAAGAAAAAATACTCATGTTTTCGATACATAAAAAACGCTTATGCCACATAGGCAGTGAGCAATACTATACTATTTGGTAAGCATCGTTTTTTATCACTATTTTTCATGTATGTATTGACAGGTAAGCACCACATATGATATACATCAGTCAATCGTTGGGGGAAACGGTTCACCGATGCATGAAACACTTTCATAGGCGTTTGTTGACGTTTTGTGCATCAATGGGTCTCGATTTTTGAGGCATGCCCGATTTTTTAATAATCGGCTGAACCAAACAATGAGATATATGGGCGTTTGATGAAACGCCTATGTATCCAAAGTGGCACCATTTTTTTGAAAAACGGCCACGGGTGAACAGCGGGAGGTGTTAAGTTGTGAAAGGTGGGGTGTTAAATTGTTAATGGATGGCGGAAAAGTCTTATTAGTGAAAGCGAAAATTACATTTACATACCATTTTCATGGTTGGTCTCCTAGAAGACGAATGCATAAGGCAGAGTCGGGCTGCAGTCATCATCCTCTCCATTTCCTGCTTCTCATAATCTCCATTCAGCTGGGGATCTATTAGTCGCTCACAAAGTCCACGGCTGAGCAGCGACCTTGCCTGTGAATCCCCCAAAAAAAAAAAACGGTTGCAGATGGTTAAAAACACTTGTCGGTCAGTGGCGAAGGAATTGAAGATCCACCCCCACCCTTTTTTCTCAGCAGTAGCCAGTAGGTAGTGTTTTTCATTAGTCATTACCCAGAGTACTAAGCTTTCATGAGTAGTCGCTTGACTTGTCTGGATGGCCTCTTTTCCAGAGATGAGTTCCAAGAGCACGACACCGTATGAGTAAACATCTATCTTCTCATCGACCTTGCCGTACATCATGTATTCTGGGGCCAGGTATCCGAAGGTCCCAACCACATGGAATGGTTTCATGTTTGCTGAAGGTTTCAGAGATTGGTGATATACCACTGCTGCTCCAAAATCTGATAGCTGGAAAACAAGAAAAATTAAACCTGTTAATTATGTTTATGCCATGGGAAGATTCTCTCATGAAATTGTGAGATCCTGGTGTACACATGTATTAATTTGTGAGTTAACTCGACTGAGGGTGAGGGATATCGATTGAATGAAAAAAATGTATTCGAGTTTAACAAGTTACCTGGGGCTGGCAGTGTTGGGTGAGGAGGACGTTTGACGATTTCACATCTCTGTGGATGATGGGAGGGGAACAAGAATGGTGAAGGTAGTCAAGTGCTTTTGCCAATCCAACTGCAACTTTCATCCTCTCACTCCATCCGAGCTGACTCAGTTTGTGCTTTAAGCTCTCCTGAAGAAGATCAGACACCATTGCTTTCATATCCTTGCTATAGCAGTACCCAAAGAACCCAACTATATTCTCGTGGTTCAACCTACTCAGCATCTCCACTTCCTTTATAAGCTCCTCCCCTGATCTCTCGGTCGTCCTGAGGACTTTCACAGCTGCAGTCCGACCATCTTCAAGGTTGGCTCTGTAAACCTTACCATGGCCTCCCTCACCAATCAACATCTGAGGGTCGAATTTATTGGTTGCACAGCTTAACTCTTGTGGAGTGAACCGCTTGGTGGTTCCCTTCACGTCTAGCTGTTCCAATCTCTTGAGATGGATCTGTTCCATATTCTCAGAGAAGTGCATTACGTTTGAGACATTGCCAACACCTGTATTTGCTTGTACCGGTGATGACGTTGTTGAGGAAGATGGGGCAGATGGCTTTATAGATTGATGAATGGTTTCTGATTGGTTAGCAGCAGCAGAAGTATGTGTTGACAAAGATGGCACCACAGAAGGTTGATGGAATTGAATCGTCGATCCTTGTTGTGATGTCCCAGGTTGCTGAATGAGAACTCTCCCTCCGTTGTCCATGATCAGAAGGGAACAAGTGGGAGGCAATCTTTTCAAGCAAGAAGAAACAATGGAGTCATTGGGCCTTCAAGATAGAAAGATACGTGGGTTAGAGAAAGAGAGAGATTCCATTTAATTTCCAGTATATTAATTAGCTAGTTTCAAATCAATACCGTGGGCTGCTGCATCCAAGGACGAGTGTCGTTGCAAAGTGGACTCTTACTTGATGTGTTAAAATGGTTATGAATGAGTCTCCTCCAGCAGAGATCTTGACTTGAAAATCCACCTGCAGATATGAGAACAAGGCAGGACGTTAATGAATCATGACATGACATTGCTTTCCATGGTGCAATTTTCTAGTATATGATTTTCGTTTTCTCAACTTGTCTAACCTGTTTTGATTTGCAGAGATCTTCATGGATGTGAAAGGTATTTGGGTCGAAGTTGTCATTTGGTTCCTGCACATGAACAGCTAGCACGGTATCACCAGAGTCAACAACCATGGTGAGTAGACGCAGAAGCATTTCTCTACTGCGGTTATGGGATTTCAAACCAACTACGACCATCCTCTTCTTCTTCGCCATCTTGCTTCCCAGAATTGATGAGATTCTGCGGTCCATACTCGGAATTCCGACGACCATTGCTAATGTGTAATTGGTCCTGATGATATTCTGAAACCACCCTTCTATCGCATAATGGAGAATATCGTGATTGTCACATCCCCATGTCTGTCTCTATCTCCTCTCCCATTCATTTACATTTAGCCATTGTCTGTTGATTTTTTTTCCCACTTCTTTTGGGTTGGGTTGGGTTGGATTGGATTGGGTTTGGGGTTTCTTTTAGTTTTAGGTTAGACTAGTAGCTAGGTCCCCATATCATAAACTGCAACAATTATTAGTTGATAGTAGCTACTGAAAACGAAATCTAATTAACCCCCAGTCCGCACCAAGGCAGCCGACACTGATAACAAGTAATAAGAATGAACTGAAGGTTATTATAAGAGATAAGGGTTAATCATTTCCAGGAAATGTTTTCTGGAAGACAATACGGGATTGATATATATAAATATTGGGGAAGTATATATATATAGAGAGAGAGAGAGAGATGCCCTCCGATACATTAATCCAACGTAAGTGTCAAGTTTAGAATTTTTACTGGAGGATTTTTAATTGATTTCTTTACACCAAAAAAAATCAATTCAAACAGATAAAAGATATATTGAATCAGTGTCAGTATTAATTTTCAATGGCAAAACAACAATGATTGCATCCTTTGGAAATCAAGTGGTTTTTTAATGGTTAAATAAAACCATTCAATCAAAGTTGTTGTTTGGTCTAGCAGATCTCCCATATTGGACGGCGATTTAGTTTGGAAAGATGTTCAGCTAATTGTATTATATTATAATTTAATAAACTAGGGCAAAGCTACTAAATGTATTTTATTTTTCCTATTTTTAATAAGAAAGTATGCAAGACACAATTAAGATGCATGGTTACATTTGCATTACAAGCATGCTCCATTAATCCATAGTTGAGTTACCTAAAAATATGTTCTTCTGACTTTTCTCCTATTTTTAATAATCTGCAGGGCCCGTTTGGGAGGGATTCTGCGTTGACTAAATAGCTATGGAAAAAGAAAAACAACTACCTGGCATAACTCATCATGTCCGAAAGGAAAGTCGATTTTGCAGCTTCTGCGACTCTATTTTTGACCTTCCGGCCTCCGGGGGACGTGCTTCACGGTGTTCGATCCTGATCATCAGCTAATGCCAAAAACGCTGTATAAAAACCCTCCCAAACGGCACTTGATCATGATGAGACTTGAGAGGGCAATGAATTAGCAGCGTTTAGCCAACATAATGTTTGGCTTAATGGCTTTTCTTTATTGTTGATTTGAGTTGACGAAACCAAAGCAATATGTAGATGTTTCCCCCCAAGTTGGTCATACAATTTATTGCTTTTAAATGAGAGGAGGCCGAACTGGCTACGTGCAGTTGGATGCCCTCTATCTATCTATACCAATAACAAATTAACCTTAGCAACCATAAATTTTCAAGGTCTAGAAACCACACCGCACCGCAAAGGTAGAAGAAATGCAGATGGCACACATTAATGTTCAACTGGTCTGGTCTGGTGTATCTCATTCCTCAAGCACAAGCACTCAGTCTTTATTTAATATACGCCCAATTTAAGTATTAGACAATGACGAGACAGATATATATTTTAAAACAAATTATGTGCATGTAGGTGTAGCCATAGCCATGCCATGTACCAGACTACCAGCAACCGCCTGTACTGGTTGGTGTACATGCCGCAGTGATATCATAAAGGGCAATTCATAAATCATAACGCTCCCTCCGACCTCCTCTCTCGTTTATTATTAATTTATTATTATTTATACAAAAATAAAAATGCATAATAAATTCACGGCATCGTCTGCTCGATTTGGTTGTTGATGGTAAAGAAATAAAGCCCCCAATTTTTTCTTTCCTTCATGGTCTATGGAGTGCATCTTACACCATACATCTTGAACGATGTACCAGCTAGATGGACCTACATGGACTTCTCCAGATCTGCTAATTACTTATCACCTACATCATACATACATCTCCAATGAAACCACACCTACTGCCCCCTTTGAAGGGACCTATGCGTTGTTTCATGCAGATTATTGTGTCCTTGTTAACTCAACCCACATCATAAATTAATTTTGCCTCGTCTTTGGTCTAAGAATACTTGAATATAAAAATTAATAAAAGATTTTTGAAAGAATTAATTGATCCACGTACTGACCTTGCTAAAAACAACACTAAGAATGGCAACTTCAATTATACCAGAAGGGTGTGATACCAGATTTTTTTTTTATTTAATATCAGAAGAACTTTGACAATCAGAACGCCCCCCCCCCCCCCCGGTTGAATGGTCATCAGAAAATCCGTTTTTCTGATATCATGTCTTTCCGGTGTCATAGAGACATGCATAGATGGACTCCCTGAAAACACACCACAAGAAGAAATATCCCGAGTCTCCCAGTTTGAAGTCACAAGGATGCCAAAGTGCGGGGCTGTTACTGCGCATCCCCTGTCTACTTTCAGGGTTTCAGCACGGTTTTGATATCATATTTCACCGTGATGGGTAAGCATCAGTTAACCAAGTGCAAGGACAATGACTATTACGAGGGTATTTTTCACCGCGATGACCTGCCATGAGCGTCCTCCAATAGAATGTGTTTTACATGTAAAGGTGATTTTATAAGGGGAAGGAAAGGAAGAGGGGGTGGGGCCACTCCATGAAAATTAACGTCATGTTTGGTTATAAAATTTTTGCCATCGGTTTCATTATTTTCAAAATGAAAAAATAAGTACATAACACAAAAAGAAAGAAGTGGGGTGCAGTATGAAAAATAATCATGCCACATCTTGCCCATTTTCATTTTTTAAAGAAAATTTATGCCACTAGTTACAAACCACCACTGTGAAAGTACTTTTATGAGATAACTTTTATAAAAATACTTTTACATGAAAGCACTTTTATACAAATAATTTTATGAAAAATGCCCTTACAAAAGCAAAAGTATTTTGTGAGAACACTTTTATAAAAGTACTTTTACACAAAAGCATTTTTATAAAAGTAATTTTATGAAAAGTGCCCTTACAAAAGCAAAATACCTTTTTATAAAAGTATTTTATGAGAGTACTTTTACACAAATGCACTTTTATAACAGTATTTTTATGCAAAGTACTTTTACAAAAGTAAAGTACTTCTACGCAAGCACTTTTATAAAAGTATTTTATGAGAACACCTTTATAAAAGTACTTTTACACAAAAATACTTTTATGAAAACACTTTTATGAAAGCACTTTTACAAAAGCACTTTAGTCAAAGTACTCTTACAAAAGTTCTTTTATTCATTCACTTTGGATTGAATTGGACCCAATTCAGTTCATTTGCATTTTAATTGGACTGTAGCAAGTGTTGTAGTTTTTTTATATATATTTCTGGATTTCTAGTGTTATTTTGGTGCTTGATTCAATTTGGATTGGATTGGACAGAATCCAGTCAATTTGCATTTTATTTAGACTAGATTGGACTTGGTTTGTATGGATTTGGTCCAGTCCATTTATAAATGGACCAATATTGGATTGGACCAAATCAATCCAATTGACAGCTTTGCCCATAAAGAATTCATTTTTAGGTTCATAGCAATATTTTCTCATTTTACCTATTTTTACCATTCTTGTCCATTTTAGGGGGTGTTCTTTTTTTGGATTTTGAGAGAGCGGAAGTTGGTCAATGGGATTTTTTCAGATTTATGTGGGGATAAGGTAAGTTTATTTTCCTGTGTATACCTATCTCCTAGGTGGATAAATAACTTTCTCACTTAGGGAAAAATTGCCAACACTTGAATGGGACAAAAATACCCTTTATAATAATGGATTTTTATGGCTAAAATGGTCATTGCCTTATTTACATGAGAAATAAAAGAACATGAATAAATACACTTACCCAGATATATGTTTCCCAGGAAAAACTTACCCAGATAACTGCATTTAACCGGGTAAGTAACTTACCGAAAAACAAAGAAGGCCTTAAAATTTCATCTTGGGCAAGAATGAGAAAGAATGACAGTAACCAAAGGAAGACACCAAAGGAAACCCATCTATTCTGTCATTCTGTGGTGTCTGCAAAAAGCTCGCATTTGTATTATCATTCTTCTAGAACAAAGTTAAATGCCAACTTATACTCCAAATCCAGTCAACAAAGAACATATGACCATCTCTGCTTCAACTTTTAATACTCATTTTTTTGTGCTCTCGTCATTATGCATATACACCATTAACAACAGTTTATTGCCAACATAGATGAATGAATCGCAGGTCTGAATAGAATGGGACCACAATAAACCAATGACGAAAGAAAATAAAGCATTACTCTAGGTTCTAGTGGGCACGAACGCTGCAGGCTCGTACAACCCAGGATCCAAAAATCCACAGTATGCCTCAACAGGTTCGAAGAGTTGACATTTAGAAATGGTACAGTTGCCGGAGAAAATAGAAACCCTTTACTGGGCGAGGGGGGTGCAACCGGATCAATCCTTAACCTGCACATGCCAATCAGTCAGTGAGAGAAAATGTTATAACATATTATACAGAAAAATACGTCATACTAATTACTATGATGAAAAAGCCATTTCGAAAAGGATTATGGTGAGATGGATAGTAAATGTTCTCTCTCGATGGCTAAAACTGTGGATTGTACTATTTATTGATAGAACACATTATTACTCGCTAAATACTGTAGGTCCATGTAAAAAAATTAAAAACTATATTCAGGTATTCTATACTAAAGCCACAATCCTATGTAAAACTGCAACATAGCGCATCTATATCGCAGTTAAGAATTGCTGACCAAATGCTTTGGGTCCAAGGGCGACAGTCATTGAAGTTCACAAATAATAACCTTCTGACGAAGCACACCACCTATAGGGAAGCTAACCAAAATCTTACATCCTTTTAAACCTAGGATATTTAGTTCAATCTGGTTTGGGAGGACAACAGTAGTCATTAGTAACCACACAGACTCCTAACGACCTTGTTTGATGATGCAAAGTGCCAAGCTACCTCTAGTTCCATTTTGCACTTTCATTTTCCACACACACAAGGTTAAAAGGGCCTCAATGACGGCTATTAAGAGGGTGCTTGTTATCGTTGCATTGTGGAAGCATTGCATTTGTACTTGATTTTAAGCATTGGTAATCAGGAAAAACCAAGGTTTGGGCACAGAGTACAATGTCACAATTGTTTTTATTGCTGCTTAGTACACATAACTGACATAAGTGCCACACAAAAAAATGTCTACCCTGAAGCAAAAAAAAAAAATCCAATTGGTGTTTCCTACAAAGGTAGCATTCACATACCCCTGGTAAAGAGCAGTACAAATAGCTGTACTTGAATTAGCCCAACCAAAGAGGATTATGATTTGGTAAAGCCAATGCCCCTATGTGATGCCTACGTGGTGGCGAAACAGCTCCACTACACCACGATACTAAACACCAACCACCCAACCAAAGAAGACCAAAGAAGATTATGGTTTGATAATTTTTTATAAGTATTAGGTTTGATAAAAATCAAAACGCATATTTGATGTTTACATGGCAGAAAAACAGCTGTGCAACATCATTATAACAAACACCACCTAAATCCACTCAGGATCTTAGAGATGAAATATTGAATACACCCCAAAGAAACGAAAGATAAAGAAATAAAAAAGAAAAGATGATATCATCATCCTATCTTCCTGCGAACCACAATTTTTCTCTGATTGCCAAAAGCAATAAGATATAGGGAGCATCTTGGGACACTGGAACAATAGGTCCAGGGATTCTATGAATTGCCACATGTGCATGTTTCAAGAATTGGGATAGCATCAGTCAGGTCAAAAGCAGGTATAACAAGACATGTTTCTGATCATCTGAATTGGAGGCTTGAGGGGATGGGGACCTACTTTTTTACTTGGAATTAACTTTGTCCCTGTTCAGAATATACAGTAGATGGTGGGAGTTGGACACTAGGCAAATTATGAGGGCACCGAACCCACTTACTGGTTGTGTCCTGATCCCTAAGATTTAACTTAAGGTACAAAGCATACAGGTTTAGTGAAACTAATCAGTTTTAACTTTGACATTGGAGACCTTTACTCAGATCTGTTGGGTGTAAGGTCTCAAGGTTCTTTGAGTGCCTTAAGGCACAATAAGATTATTGGTTGGACCTTGGAAAAATATAATCCTATCTTTAATATCCTGTGGACAACCACTACTGGTTTATCAGCTGACAAAACTATGCCTCATTTTAAATAGAATGCAGGAACCTCTACATGGAATTCACTGCATTTTTTACTGTAGGTGCAGTGATATAACTCTGAGGAAAACCTCTTATTTCTCCTTTGAACTAGGTTGGCAGTATCTCAAACTCCATAATATGATTAGTAATGTATATAACTTTTGTACAGATATTCTTTCCCCTACTATGTATAGAGCTTCAAGGTTAATATCCTTAAGATGTTGCAAAGAAATATAAGTTTATGTTTTCAATCTAATTTTCTACTATTCTTTTTTATGGTCAAAGAAAGGAAGCTCCACAAAACATCAAGGATACAACTGCTGATCCCTCCTACAGTTAGTCAAAAGGTACAAAAGAGATGGAGGAGGATTTATTGCTCTCCTAGCCCAGACACCAAGCAGCTTTTATATCATACTTTACATTATTTTACGATATTCTTATATTTTTATACTTTGAGCTCATAATGTCAAAATAGGCAGTGACACGTTGTAACCTCCTTTTTATTATTTCATAAACCAACTTGTATTTGTTAGCTTCTTCTTAAATAGAGAGCGGCACCTTCTTTTATGAGATAGGAAATAACCCTTTCTGCTTCTTAAATCTCTGAATCTTTTCCTTCCTTTTTTGAACAAAAGCAGAGGCTATGCACCTTCTTCTCCTTCATTTGATTTTTTTCCTTTTCCTTTTACTGAAACAAGAACAGGGGTTCTGCCCCATCATCATTTCAAGGTTTTTTCTTGCATTCTTTTTTTTCCAGACAAGAACATGTTCTCCTTCATCATTTTTGAGGGTTTTTTCTTTCTCTTTTCTGAGACAAAAACAGGGGCTCCACCCTTTTCTCTTTCTTATTTCTGAGACACTGGCCTTGAAAAACATTAGAAAGAGAAGGGTTATTTCTAAGATACAAACCTTGAAACACTAGGAAAAGCAAGATTACTTCTGAGACACTAGGTGGGTGCTTAAGCAACTAGGTTCGCCTTGGTGCCTTGAGAACTATGGTTCATAATTACTAAGGACCTCTAAAACCCTGGTCCAATACAAAACTTTCTCCTCCAAAATCTGAACCTAAAAGCTGAAAAGACCAGAATACTTATATGTCCTACAACATTTTATTATCAAATCATTGCCTAGGCAACCAACTAGGCGTTTTTAAGGCCCCACTACATAGGTAATGCACTAGGCAGGCAATGGTTCCCAGGCAGTCACTTATGTCATTTTGCTAGTTCACCTACGCAATTGCAAACAAGGCAACACTTGAGCGGTAGAAAATCCACCTCCCCCCCAAAAAATAAATAAATAAATAAATAAATAAACAAAAATATTTTTTATTAGTAACCAAGGGAGAAAATATCATATAGCCCGACCCTTAAACTGAATATATAACCAAATGAAGGAACAAGAGTTGCATGGTCAAAGTGTCGAACAACATAAGAGATATACAATGGCACATAATTAATAATCACGAAGATTTAAATCTATTAGTCCAAGTTCACCTGGTTAAGAGGATTATCTGGAGATTTCTTCCATAACTTCCATATCATGTCCTTGTATTGAGTGTGAGTAAGACCTGGCTTTTCTTCCTTCAGTTTTGGAAGTTCTGCTTCTTCAAATGCCTACATATGCATTGGAAAATTCAATGGATAAGTTATCATAGTGAGAACAAGAAAATTTCAACATGATCACTGCAAGAATCAAAGATAATAACTATGGTATATTACCAGTTCAATTTAACTGTGTTTCTACGAGTTTGTATCCAGACAGGAGGTAACAAGAAGCAAGACCATTAAGGTAGAACTACTTTTCAGGAAAAAGCAAGTCCTTGTTGTACCTACCTAGCAAATAATAATAAGATAAATAACAAAGGGGGAAACTTTTATCATCAATTGTTTCATTAGTTAAAAGTTGAAGAAAAACACAATATAGTACAAATGAAGATGATAACCAAAATAATAGTTTTGATAATTGTAATGCAAAGGACATTCAGAAAAACAATTAACAATAATAGTTTTGATCACAGCCCAACCAACAGCATCAGAATAATATGCATGTCTGCGTGCCTAGAAGATAGATGGATAGTAACATATTAGCTGCAACATTGCTAAACCATGCAATTTGAATTTTCCAGAAATAAATTAGATCATTTCAACTCTCCAAGTTGCCAAAAAAAGCGTAGAAAATGGGATCATGACCAAACTCTTACTGAGAAATGAACTGAGATGCATTGGACTCCAACACTAAACAGATCACTTTTATGTGACATTTTTGTTTTTCTCCTTGCTTATAATGAACCCAACTGATGAAGGAAGATTTGGCCCGACCTCGCAAATCACGCCACGTGGCAAAAAACAAGTAGCTCGGCACTTAAAACAGCGTACCGAGGGTACAAACACCAAAGGGAAGAGACCAGCGGTCCAAACTCCCTACTTAGAGTTCGAACTCCCTACAAGGTGCCCGAAATCCCTACGAGGAGCCCGAACTCTCCCTTTGGCCCCGTCACAAAGTAGAGACCCGAACTGGCCCGTCTTATGACAGTTCGGAACCTCCCCCCTTATCCGAACTCAAGACCGCCTCACGCACCGCTCCAGGCACTTTGCTTCCAGAGCGTTGAACTGGACGAACCACACCGTACTTGACACCGAAGGAGTCCGTATCCAGGGGCGGCGCACCCGACTGACTTGGGATTTGACGATTGACGGCCGCACTACAAACGGCCACCTGCCACCGTCACCTGTCACCGCTACCTCCAGTTACAGAGACTGCTCCGACAAAAAGAACAGTGGCGGTTCTGCCCCAGCAGAGGCGAGGACGCCGGAACTGGCAGAAGCACGGAAATACTCATTCCCGACTTGACGGGAGTCTAGGAGTGAGTGCGCAAGGTGGTTATAAAAGGCTTTCCGCTCCCCCAAAGAGGAGGTATGCAAACTTTGCGCTATCTGGTTTTAACTTGCCTTTGAAGGATTCTAACTTAAGCTTCGGAGCCTTTACACCGGGTTCCCCCTAGAGCTTCCTCATCTCCTCCGTTTCAGGTTCCCTGCTATTCAGTTCAGAGGCAAGGTCATTGATAGCTAAGACCGGCCGGATCGCGCTTCATCAATTGGCGTCGTCTGTGGGAAAGCTTCAAAAAGCCTCCCTCCAAACTTCCATAACCCCTTTTCTTCAAAAAACCCAACACTCATGGCCTCCTCCAGCAACGCCGGACGTGGCATGGAGACAAACACCACCGGGGAACAACTTCAAGTCCCCATGGTGTGCGTTGGACAGTTCACCATCCCCCTTTCGGTGGATGGGATCCCCAGCTTGAATGCGCCACAAGCAGTGGCGCCCGTAAACCTTCCTGCCACAAGCATCCCCTTTCCCCCCCCCCCCTATTGAGACAACCTTTACTGAACCGACTGTCGTCCCCCTGGCAGCTGGCCAAAACCGGTTGGACGACCTGATGCAGTGCATGCGGGCAATGCAAGCCCAAATGCAACAGTTCCAGCAGCACCAGCTTCACCAGCACCAAGTGCTGCACAACATCTCCCAGTATCACTATCAACAACAGTTCCCCCAACTGCCACTGAACCAACCACTACTTCCACCTCGCCACCCCGCTCCAAGGCCGGTCAAGACCTCCCCGCAGGATGGACGCCCCCACCAAGGAAAGGCCTCCCGGCCCCAGAACCCCCCTCACAGCCAGGCCTCGTCCCCAAGCCGAAGAGAGAAATTCCCCGCCTCGCAGCTCGCATGCGGGTTGGGAACCTCGCCCGCGAGACCGGCACCTCGGCGCTCCAAGCCCGAGTTCCCGCTCACGGAAAACCGATTTGGCGCCCTGGCAGCAGACTACCAGCATCCCAGGCCCATCGAGCTCGGCAACACGGAGGCCAGCAACGCCAGTACAAGGCCCACTCAACAACGAAGGCGCCGACGAAGTCGCCGAACCGCCACCCGTGTCTTGTCAGAGCTCAGAGGCAAAGAAGAGGCGAGCTCGGACGAGGTAGGAGCTGCCCCGATTCTCTCGGTTCCTTCCCCCCTCGCATCAGAACTCATGGCGGTCCCCTTACCCAGAAATTTCAAGCTCCCACCTCTGGACAAGTACGACGGGTCCTTCGACCCCAACGACCACGTTGACGCTTTCCAGTCCCAAATGCACCTCGCTAGGGCCAGCGAATCGTGCATGTGCGTGGCCTTCACCACCACCTTCAGGGGGGTAGCCCGCACTTGGTACAGGAACCTGGCCCCCGGGTCGATAAAGTGCTGGGCCCAGTTCGTGCAGGTCTTCACCGCACACTTTGTCACCAGCAAACGGTGCCCCAGAACAGAGGAAAGCATCTTCGGAGTAGTCGAAAGGGAAGGAGAATCCATCTGAGGCTACATCAAGCGATTCAACGAAGCATGCTTGCAGATACCGCGGTTGGACCCCGCGGTGCAGCTCGCGGCGGCCAAAAGAGGGGTAACGCACAAAGAATTCAAATGGCACATGGTAGCTAACCAGCCCGCAACCGTGGCCGAATTCCTCAAGCTCGCGGACAAGTTCATGAGGACAGAGGAAGAAATCAACCAATGAACCGAAGGCGGGAATGAGAAAAGAAAGAGGGAAGGCGAGCCCTCCAACCCAGCCGACAGGAAAAACCCGGCCCGAGAGCCGAAGCCAAACCAGTCGTCCCGAGCTCCCCTAGCAGTTCGAACAGATTACACGTCGTTAAACACAAGGCGGACCGAGATCTTAATGACGACCAAGGACGCCCCATACGTGAAGTGGCCACCTCGCCTAAAGGGAAATCCGAACGAGAGGAATAAGAATTTGTATTGTAGTTTCCATAGAGACCATGGTCATAGTACTGAGCAGTGTAATAATCTCCGGGACGAGATAGAGGGGCTCATCCGTCGCGGATACTTGAGAAACTTTGTACAGCACAACAATAATAACAATAAGGCAGGTCGGCAAGGGGGGCACGAAAAGGATGCCCCCGAGTCTAGCAGCAGACCTGCCGAACCGTTGCAGCGACAGCCTCCGGAAGAGAGGCCTGTTCGAGGAACCATCCATGTAATTGTGGGAGGTTCGGTGGTAGCAGGGTGTACCTCGGCAGCGGCCCGGACTTCAGTTCGCGAAGCGGCCCTCAAGGAACGGAACCCCCCAAAGAGACCAAAGACCGAAGAACCAATCTTCTTCACGGAGGACGACGCGCGAGGGGTCCGCTACCCCCATGATGACGCGCTTGTCATTAAACTAAGGATCAGCAACTTCGAAGTCAAACGCGTACTCGTAGATTCGGGCAGCTCAGCGGACATCCTCTTTAAATCAGCATTTGATCAGCTACAGTTACAGAGGCGCGAGCTGAAGCCCGCGAACACTCCCCTGGTGGGTTTCAGCGGAGAGGAAGTCAGGCCCCTCGGAAAAATAACAGTACCTGTGGAAGTTGGCACATGGCCTTGTGCGGTCAGATTGAACCATGATTTCCTGGTGGTCGCGACCCCCTCCCCATACAATGCCATAATAGGGCAGTCGATCACGCATGTCCTACGGGCGGTGGTCTCCACCTACTACTTGGCCATGAAGTTCCCTACGGACTTCGGTGTGGGGGTAGCGCGAGGCGACCAGCTCGAGTCCCGCAAGTGTTATGTTGCCGCCCTGAAGGGAAAAACCAAGGCGACCAACGACCTCGAACTAGAGCGGCCTGCGGAGCAAGGTGAGGAATGAGCTTCGCCCACAGAGGAAACGGTCGCAATCCCGACTTCGGCTACGGACCCAACTCGCACACTTCAGAGTGCTTCCGTCGAGGAACCCCTACGAACCGAACTGGTGAGTTTTTTACTTCAAAATTTAGATATTTTTGTCTGGTCCGCGGCTGACATGCCCAGCATTAGCCCCGACCTGATAACTCACAAACTTAATACTGACCCTGTAGTCAGACCCGTTAGACAGAAGAAACGCAACTTAGCCCCAGAACGCTGGAGGGCAGTCGACGAGGAGGTCGAGAAGCTCCTCGCAGCAGGCTTCATAAGGGAAGTCCATTACCCGAGCTGGGTGGCCAACCCGGTGCTGGTAAAAAAGGCGAACGGCAAGTGGCGCATGTGCGTCGACTACACCGACCTGAACCGAGCTTGCCCGAAAGATTGCTTCCCCCTCCCCAGAATTGACCGCCTAGTGGACGCGACCTCGGGACATGAGTTGCTAAGCTTCCTGGATGCCTACTCGGGCTACAACCAAATCCGGATGGACCAATCCGATGAGGAAAAAACCAGCTTCATAACCGAGTTCGGCCTATATTGCTACAAGGTCATGCCCTGCGGATTAAAAAATGCTGGGGCGACCTTCCAAAGACTTGTAAATAGGCTGTTTCGGCCCCTGATTGGCACGAAGATAGAGTGCTATGTAGACGACATGGTCGTCAAGACTCAGTTTTCACAAGAATTAATACAAGACTTAGATTCTGTCTTCCGAATCCTGCGTCAGTTTAGCATGAAACTGAACCCCAACAAATGTGTCTTCGACGTCACCTCGGGCAAATTCCTAGGCTACATTGTCAATCGGAGCGGTATTGAGGCCAACCCGAACAAGATAAAAGTCATTCTAGATATGAGACCACCTCGGAAAGTAAAAGAAGTTCAGAGGTTAAACGGCCGCATAGCCGCTCTAAGCCGCTTCATGTCCAAATCAGCAGACCGCTGCCTACCTTTCTTCAAAGCAATCAAAGGCAAAGGGTTCAAGTGGACCCAGGACTGCCAGCTTGCGTTTGACGAGCTAAAAGGTTACCTCGCTAGTGTGCCGACCTTAGCCCGGCCCGAGGAGGGCGAGGTCTTAGAACTATACCTCTCGGCAAGCGACGAGGTGGTCAGTTCGGTACTAATAAAAGAAACAGACCGGGTCCAGCGACCCATCTATTATGTTAGTAAAATTTTGCAGGGAGCAGAGACAAGGTACCCGCAGACAGAAAAGCTAGCATACGCACTGGTGACAGCAGCTCGGAAACTACGCCCGTACTTCCAGGCTCACACCGTCATCGTCCTGACTGATGAACCTCTGAGACAAGTTTTACTCAAACCCAAGGTTTCCGATCGACTGACGAAATGGGCCATCGAACTCAGCGAGTACGACCTCCAGTACAAGCCAAGAACTGCTATTAAGGCCCAAGCCTTGGCAGATTTTATCGCCGAGTGCACGTTTAGCCTCGAAGCCCCTGAGCCGGTCAAGCCTGAGATCCCCAGTTCGGGAGAGCTCGGAGCTCCCAAGCCAATAGAGTTTGAACCCCGTTAAGTAGCAGCCAGTGTAGCATCTCTCCTGGTCAGACCAAGCGCAAACTGGGATGAGGAGCCCTGGATCCTTCACGTAGATGGCTCCTCGAACCAGCAGGGCAGCGGGGCTGGAATAGTGCTACGCGGCCCGAGCGGAACAAAGTTGGAATACGCACTACGCTTTAAGTTCGCGGCATCCAACAACGAGGTGGAGTACGAGGCACTGATAGCCGGGCTGAACCTAGCGCACAAGGTCGGAGCAAAGCACTTAGTTATCTGCAGTGATTCCCAGCTCGTGGTCAACCAAGTTACAGGAGTACGAAGCACGCAAGCTCACTATGATTGCATACTTGGCAAAAGTAAAGGAGGCTCTGCTCAACTTCCAGTCACACTTCATCAAGCAAATCCCGAGGTCAGAGAACACTGAGGCCGACGCCCTGTCCTGACTAGCCAGCACGAGTCACAACGCCATGAGAACCGTGTACATAGAGGACTTACCTCAGCCCAGTATTCTCGGTGGGGCAGAAGAGGTCGCTCCCATCTCTGAAGCAGAGCTGAGCTGGATCGACCCACTCGCGAGCTTCCTGCTAGACGGAACCCTCCCTACGGACCGCAATGCAGCCAAGAGGGTGCAACGCCAGGCAGCCAAATACGTCATAATAGACGAACGGTTGTACCGACGATCCTACACGCTCCCCTACCTGCGATGCTTGCGACCGGCCGAAGCCGAGCTCGTACTCCGCGACACTCATGAAGGCTTGTGCGGCGGACACCTGGGGGGCAGAGCCCTCGCTCAAAAGGCACTTCGACAAGGATACTGCTGGCCAAAGATGAAAACAGAGGCCGTCGAGCTCGTCAGAAAATGCGACAAGTGTCAAAAGCATGCCAATATCCACCATCAGCCTACTTCCGACCTCAAATACCTCACCAGTCCATGGCCCTTTGCACAATGGGGCATCGACCTTCTGGGGCCATTCCCACCAACGACAGGTGGGAGAAAATTCCTAGTGGTGGCAGTAGATTACTTCACAAAGTGGATAGAAGCTTAACCTCTGGCAACGGTTACAGCCCGAAATATACAGAACTTCTTTTGGAGGAACATAGTATGTCGCTTCGGGCTACCTCGGGTACTGATCTCCGACAACGGCAAACAGTTTGAGGATATCAAGTTCCAAGAATGGTGCCAAAGTATGGGAATTAGTCAGAACTTCACGTCGGTCGCACACCCGCAGGCAAACGGCCAAACAGAAGTAATGAACAGAGCCATCCTCCGCGGACTGAAAGCACGACTAGACCGAGCTAAAGGGTTGTGGGCAGACGAGCTACCAAGTGTTCTATGGGCTCACCGAACCACGGAAAAAACCGCCACAGGGGAGACCCCCTTTAACCTCACCTACGGCACCGAAGCGGTAATCCCGGCGGAAATCGAAGTACCTACGCTGCGACTAGAAGCATACGACGAGCAGACGAACGAAGACGAGTTATGCACCAACCTCGACCTACTGGACGAGGTGAGAGACCTTGAATGCATCCGAACTGCGGCCTACCAGCAAAAGGTAGCTCGGTACTACAACGCCAGAGTAAAGAAGAGGAACTTCCGCGTCGGCGACCTGGTTCTCCGTAAGGTCATGGTACTCGAACCCGGCGTAGGAAAACTCGGACCAAATTGGGAAGGACCCTACAGAGTAAAGAAAGCACTCGGGGGGGCATACGAGCTCGAAACCCAAGAGGGAAAACAAGTACCCCGAGCATGGAACATTGTCAACCTAAGGCGATACTACCTATAGACCGCCAAGCAAAGTGGATAAAATCACCACCAAAGCCTACGGGCTAGGACGCCAAACTACCCAAAGCGCCACGGCCTACGAGCTCGAACTCTTCCTCGAGCTCTACCTCCGGCTCGCTAGGGCTATCAGGGGATGCAACTTGGTTCGTAGAACCTGCATCAGACCCGCTGAAAGGACTATCTGAGCCATCCGAGCTAGACATCGGGAGTGATGAGATCCAAGAAAGTACTCACCCGGACAGAAGCTGTAGACCACAGGAGCTCGGACGAGCGGAAGACCTTGAGCGCAAACTGAAAAAACCTGGACGCGAACTGGATGCGAGCTAAAACTCAGACACGAGCTCGAGAGAAGTAACAACTGGGGTCCCCCCCCCCCGCTATTTATGCTCACAGTGACCGAAAGGCAACGGCTTAGATCAAAGCCAGTCCGACGGCCTACAGCCGCACTGACCGCACGTCTCCCGAGACCGAGACGTGATTGGCGCACGTCTTTCTGAAACTGATAGCGTCGGCGCACATCTTTTCGAAACTGACGGAACACCAGCGCACGTCTCCTCAGGAAAAACGGCAACGACACGTCTTTTTCAAATTTGAAAAGACGCCCGCTATCGCGCCCCCCAAGTGGCGCGCTTTTTTGAAATTTCGAAATAACGCGCTCGCCGCCACATCTATCAACGTTTAGACAGGCCGGCGCGCTTCCCACCTAAATGGACGCTCGAAGAAGCTCAAGAAACCCTGACAACGCACCTCGCGCTAGCAGAACCAAGATTCAAAGTGCAGTACAAATCTACCTGACACCTTGCGAACTCCCCGCGCCAGGGCAAGACCCTTAGCACGAGGAGTGGGGGGCAATTGATGAAGGAAGATTTGGCCCGACCTCGCAAATCACGCCACGTGGAAAAAAACAAGTGGCTCGGCACTTAAAACAGCGTACCGAGGGTACAAAAACCAAAGGGAAGAGACCAGCGGTCCGAACTCCCTACAAGGTGCCCGAACTCCCTACTTAGAGTTCGAACCCCCTACGAGGAGCCCGAACTCTCCCTTTGGCCCCGTCACAAAGCAGAGACCCGAACTGGCCCGTCTTATGACAGTTCGGAACCTCCCCCCGTATCTGAACACACGACCGCCTCACGCACCGCTCCAGGCACTTTGCTTCCAAAGCGTTGAACTGGACGAACCACACCGTACCTGACACCGAAGGAGTCCGTATCCAGGGGCGGCGCACCTGACTGACTTGGGATCTGACGATTGACGGCCGCACTACAAACGGTCACCTGCCACCGCTACCTCCAGTTACAAAGACGGCTCCGACAAAAAGAGCAGTGGCGGTTCTGCCCCAGCAGAGGCGAGGACATCCGAACTGGCAGAAGCACGGAAATACTCATTCCCGACCTGACGGGAGTCTAGGAGTGAGTGCGCGAGGTGGTTATAAAAGGCTTTCCGCTCCCCCAAAGAGGAGGTATGCAAACTTTGCGCTATCTGGTTTTATCTTGCCTTTGAAGGATTCTAACTTAAGCTTCGGAGCCTTTACACCGAGTTCCCCCCGGAGCTTCCTCATCTCCTCCGTTTCAGGTTCCCTGCTATTGAGTTCAGAGGCAAGGTCGTTGACAGCTAAGACCGGCCGGATCGCGCTTCATCACCAACAAATGCCATTTTTCCTATAAAATGCTATTAAGTTCAGACCTTTATCTATATGTTTATAATTTTTTTTTTAACTGTAATGTAAAGTATTTCATTAAAACAAAAGGCCAACAAAGAACCGCTGTACAATGAGAAACTGAACAGAGGATATACAATTTGCTCCCTACAGCCCAAAACCCAAAAAAAACAACCAACTTTTCCTTACAAAAAGAAGATCCGAATCAAAGAAAGAACTAGGATGTCTATTTCTAAACAAAGGGTGAACTGCCAACCAAGAATGAGCCATCCCCAGAATTTTACGTAGGATTTCTTCCTTTGAAGCCTGAATCCCTTCAAACAGTCTCCTGTTTCTTTCACTCCACACAGCCCATAACACTGCTGAAGGAAGTATGCTCCATGCTACCTTTCCAGCTCTACTTAAACCTTCTAGATGCCATGCCTCAATGAGACCCTTCACTTCAGCTGGGAAGCACCATTTTACATCAAACACACCTACTATCCTTATTCCTTAACCAGATCCAATGAGTAAATTCGCATTGATTCAGTAAGTGACCAGAAGACTCCACATTACCATTGCATAAGAGGCAATCCAAATCTGCCACCTGTAGACCTCTTCTGACTAGATTCTGTTTTGTTAGGATCTTGTCCAGCATTGCTGACCAGACAACGAAGGCCAGTTTAGAAGGGACAGCTTCAATCCAAACCCTGTCACTTGGAAATGGTGTGGTCTCCTCCCTTGAGACAGATTTGAAAAAGGATCTTACACAAAAGCTACCCGACTTCTCTAACTTCTACAATCTTTTGTCTTCCCCTAGACCAGACGTCTCTGAATCATATAGAATCTGGAGCAAGCTGGCCCGTGACTGCACGTCCCAGTTGTTCAGGTTCCTTCTGAATTGGGGGCTCCATATGCAGTGTCCATTCTGTCTTTCCAAATACTCAGCTACAGTAGCATTCTTATTTGTGACTATTTCAAACAAATCATGAAATAAAGTCATTAAAGGTCCTTCTTCACACCAGAGATCCTTCCAGAACAGAACCCTCTGGTGTGAAGACCCATATTTAGCCACAATTATCCTTCTCCACAAGCTATCTGACTGCACATTGAATCTTCATAGCCATTTTCCAAGCAACGCAGTGTTGACATCTCCCACTGGTCTGATCCCTAGGCCCCCATTTTCTTTAGAGATACAGATTTTCTTCCAGTTTACCAAGTGACATTTTGATTCCTCCTTCCATCCTCTCCACAAAAAGTTTCTCATTCTCTTTTCCAACACTGCCGCCCACTTGGCTGGGATTGGAAATAAAGATAAATAGAATACATGAAGGAATGACAACACACTTTTAATTAGAGTGACTTTTCCTCCTTTGGACAAGTACTTGGTCTTCCAAGATGCTAATTTTCTATCTACCTTCTCCAGTATGGGCTCCCAGAATCCAGATGGCCTTTGACTTGCAGTTTTCCCCCAAAGGCATGCCCAAATATTTGGAGGGTAGTTTCCCCACTTTACATCCCCAGTCATCTGCCCACTCCTTCAGGTTTGTCACCTCCCCAACAGCCATCAATTCACTCTTCAAGATGTTAATCGCAGACCTATTACCACCTCAAACCATCTCACTATTTCCTTCACATTCCATAACTGATCCCAAGCTGCATCACAGAAGAAAAGGGTGTCATCTGCAAATTGGAGTAGTGTTTCCTCCTCTTCTCCACTGCCCACTGTGAAGCCTTCTAATAGTCCTCCCATCCATGCTCTCTCTACCATCTTGTAGAGAGTTTCAGTCACACAAATGAATAAAGGGGGAGATAGAGGGTCCCCTTGCCTTGGTCCCCACTGCCCACTGTGAAGCCTTTTATCCAATTTCTCCATTTGTCCCCGAAATTCATTCTCTTCAAGATGTACTCCAAGAAGTGCAAGTTCACATGATCATAAGCCTTCTCCATATCCAGCTCACATAAAAAACCTGCGAGCCCACTTTTTCTTCTTGAGTCTATTACTTCATTTGCTATAAACACTCCATCTACTAATAGTCTCCCCCCTACGAAAGCACCTTGAGATTCAGCTATCAGACTTGACATCACTTTTGTCTTTCTGTTTGCCAAGATTTTAGCTAGCACCTTATACAAGCTGCAAACAAGGCTGATTGGTCTGAAATCAGACAATTTTACAGTCCCTTTCTTCTTTGGGATTAAAGTGATGAATGTGTGGTTTAGGATTCTTTCCAGTGCTCCCCTATCATGAAAAGCTTTAGCATTCAGAACGTCCAGCTTCACAATTTCCCAGCACTTCTTATAGAATTATGAACTGTTATAATAGTCTATACTTTTCAATGGATGTGTTAGTCGGTCCTTGTTTCTTCATCTTGCCAAGTTAGACACCCAGACATGCATCAGATTCTGATTCATGTGTGCATGTCCATGTAAGACTGGTAACTTGACAAAAGATGATAAAACAACAATAGCCATACTTGAAGTGCAAGCCACAAAAGGGACATTATTAACAATGAAACCCATAAAGGCACATTCTATTTAAAGAAATAAATAAACTCAATGTCTACTAACTTTGTTATAAGAAAACCATAGATATCCTACCATCCTAAACACCCAATCAGTAGTTCTAGTAAAATGCAAAACCCTTCAATAGAAGTGCATAAATCTTTCAGAGCAAGAACCTAATCCATCAGAAAACTGCTTGCATCCACACAAAAGCCTTGATTGCCTTATAAATTCCTTCAACTTCTTTTTCAAAAATTCCTACACACCACAGAAGAGATCACATCAAAAAGATAGAGGTCAAGGAAGATGAGCTCCTAGTAGGCATAATCACCCTTATCAAGACGACTATTAATCATTATATTCAATTCAAGCTTTTAAATGCAAATATCTAAAGAAACTTTGCAATTCTTTTTACATCAATGACATCCTTTTTTATGCAAGGCAATCCAATAGATAAAAAATTTCCAGTCCCTTAAATTTCAACCACACTTCTTTAGGAAGTGTATGACAAAGTAGTGCCATTAATTCGAGAGACTTACAAATAATAATATAATTCTCTATCAATAACTTTGCAAACAGTATATGGATCTGCAACGGAAAACACTAGATAAAATTATTTAAGTTAAGCTAGCCGTGTTGCAAGTTGCTGAGGTTACACTGCAATTTGGTTTTCAATTTTCTTTACTGGCATTAGTCTTTTATCAAGCAAGATAAAACTTATAATTCTATGAATTCTAAGTTAAAGGTAATTGGAATGTAATTTGGGACCAGATTTCTGAGAAAAATAATTATGATGGATCCATAAATGAGCTCCAAGTTGATAGTGCGCAATATAAGATAAAATCCATAAAAAATGATACCTTAAAAGATGCCTTGAGCCTCCTCTCTGGATGCCGCTCAGGAGGAAGATTATCCGAAACGGCCATGCGAGCAATGGCTTCCTCGACGGAGTGAGCCTCGATAATACAATCGTCGCGATTGGTATTGGAAACGAGCACCATGCGCTCATATTCCTCTTCGTTGGCGGTGCGAGTCTGCCTCTTCTTAGCCTCCTCAGCGCGCTGAAGGATCTGAAGCCTCTCCTCCTGACGACGACGCTGGAGCTCCGCCTCGGTGACCTTGGGGACAGGAATAGAGACTCGGTTGGCCTTCTTGTCAGGCTTCCTACAGGCCTTCTCGAGATCTTTCTCTTCAAGCTCGGCAAGACGTCGAGCCTCGGCCTTGCGGGCAGCAGCCTCTGCGCGTTTCTCGGCCTCGTCTTCTCGTTTTTTGGCTGCTCGAGATTTGGTGCCCTCGGCTTCTCTCCAGTATTGGTCTTCCTTCTCGCGAGCCTCTCGCTCCTTGCGCTCCGCCTCTGCAGCGCTCTTTCGTGCCCTAGCAGCCTCTGCTTTACTGTTTATCCCCATCTTCTTCGGCATCTTTGCTCTTCCCACGCTCGCTCGCTCTCTCTCCGGTTGAGTCTCTGAATTTGCAGATTGCTGCCTGAATGTGGTGGTGGAAGTTGAAACCTGTTAGAAAGGGTCGACATGGCACTTCGATCTCATTGCGAGAAACATCTACCGGGCAAACGGTATCCGATTGCCGAATTCGAATTCGTTCCGTTTATAATTGTATCAAATAATATCCACCCTATCGTTAATAATCGGATCAAATATGGACCCACACTATCACATCTGGTATAACCTAATTCGATTCGTTTTAAATAATATGTTCATACATATTTAAAATTCATATTATCTCTATAAAGAAATTGGTTTGAATGTCGTATTATTCTAAACTGTAGGTTCACCGTTCATGTTTTAGATAAATAATTTTAATTCATTTTGTTCATAAAATATAATATTTAAATCATTTTTAATTCATTTTATTAATATATTATAATACTTTGTTCATTTTTAATTTAACTTATTTACAGTATTTAATATCCGAATTATAATCTTAAATTCGATTCAAATCCATTATATATCCGATAGATACCACACAATTCTTGGATCTACCAACGTTCGAATAGATTCGATTTACATCTATGAATTTGTACACACATGGAAACATGTATTAATCTGTACTACTTTAAAAAGTACAAATACCCTTAAAAATATTTATGGAATTTTGTGATGACAAAGTTTATCCTTTATATTTAAATTTATTAATAAAAAATGATGGCAAATAGGGTAATTAATTATTGATATTAAATGAGTTGAAAATATTTAATTTTAAGATATTCAATTATCTCTCACTAAATCCAACATTTAAGGTATTAATTTGCATTCATCTTCATTGAGACATATATTTAAGGCTTATCATCATTAAATTCTATAATTAAATACATACATAATAAATTAATAATTTCAATAACATAAAAACTTATTTTAAAATATAACTAGAAAAATAGTGTTTTCATCTAGTGGTGGTAAGAAATTAAACCATTTGGGTCAAATGGGTCAATCCATATTGTCACAATTAAATAATAAAATGAAAAAATGTATAAAATAAAAAAATATATATATAAAAATAAAAAAAAAAATAGAAACATTTTTAATATCATATATTTGACATATTAAACAATAATAAGTATGATAAACAATGTTTTAAAAAACAACCTAGAGGTTGACCTCCTTTTGCCTTTAGGTCATAGGTCATCAATTCAACTCTCAAAGTCAAACGAGTCAAACCCCTCTTCGTCAACACTATGTGTGTGTGTAAAAATACATATTTTATCAATAAATAGTATAATTATCTTTTACATATATCATAGTTATATTTTACATATATTACATACAATATATGTATTGTATTACATTTATTTATGTTTTTTAATTTTGTTTTAAATTTTTTATTTATAAAAAATATTAAAATTTGCAAACATCAGAGTGCAAAGTTATGGCTTTCAAAAGTTTGCACATAATTAAGTGTGCAACCTGCAACTTGGCTATTGGGTCAAACGGGTCAATGATTGAACCATCCAAGTTAGACAGTTTTTAATTAAAATGAGGAATTCAACAAAACCAAACCTAGAATCAAGGCCAAATGATAGTTCGAACAGTTCAATCATCCAGGACAACAACAAGTTGAAAACATTGATGATAAATAAGAAGTGTTTTTATTAATGAGGGAAATGAAATGTAAAATTTAAAACCAATTAGAAGTAAAACTATTTTCCTATTATACATAAGATATAATTTTATCAACAATGGAAATATAATACAAAAATTAATGTCAACCTATAAATCAAACCATTTTTCTTTTTGGGTTGTGGGTTAGTGGTTTGAGTCAAATGGATTAATAAATGATATAATAGTTAAATAATAAAAAAATACAAGTAATCAAAAGAATATATAAAAAAATATATATTAACTATGCCAAACAAATATTAAGTGCGATAAGTAAAAATTATGTATATAATATAGAAGAAATATATAATTTAAAATTGATCCAAAAGCAAAGTTATTTTCTTATTTAAAGGGTGGGTCAATGATCCAACTTTTCAAAGAAATTCATGATGTCATGATTGAATAATAAATATTGAGAAAAAGATAGAACACAAAAGATAAAAAAGTATAGAGTTTTGTCAAAGACATTTTGGAACATTTCTAATGTTATATAATCATCATATTAAATAAAAATAATTGTTAAAATACAAATTATTTTTAGTTAAAACAAAAATGGAATACAAAATTTAGTAGTAGTAGTAGTAGTAATAATTGTTATTGTAATTTAAAATTTCTGCAAGTGCAAATTTAGTACAAGTATTTAAGTTTATTTTTAATCATATTGTTATTTTTATTCATTTTCAATTTATACCCTAACTATGATATATCTAAAATTCAAGTAATTAATATGAAAAAAAATCATACATGCAAAAATGTGTTTAATTACTAGTCATAGTTAAAAGGGTAAAAAACTTAAACCTCCACTAAAGTTTAAGATAAAAACTAATACCTCCCTTTTAGTTTTTAATAGAACTTAAACCTCCCTTGTTAGAATAAGTGGGAAATGAAGAATTATCACTTTTTTTTTTCATGGAAGGATAAAATTACATCAAGAGGGACTAAAACCCATTCAAGACAAAGCCTTGAGTCTCTAACTATGACACCAAGATAGAGCTAGCTTATTTGCATCACGACTAATATGATGAAGCGCTAAAGAACTGGGTAATAAGAGATTTAGGCCATCTTTGGGAGTGCTTAAAAAAAGTGCTTATTTGGAAGGGGACTATACCATTAAGCACTTGTTAGTGTTTGGGAAATAAGCCTGAAATAAGTGCTTATTTTAAAAATAAGGTCTTATTTTTTAAGCCCAAATTTTCAGCTTTTTTAAGTGCTCATACAATAAGCCCTTATTCAATTTTTTTCTCTCATAATTACCCCAATTAATTTTTAAAATATCAATTATAACCCTTTTACAAAGGCACGTTTATAAAAGTAATTTTATGAAAGTTACTTTTATGAAAATAAAGTATTTTTACAAAAGTACTTTTATAAAAGCACTTTTCTAAAAGTACTTTTATGGAAGCACTTTTATAAAAGTATTTTTATGAAAACACTTTTACAAAATCACTTTTATGGAAGTGATTTTATAAAAGCACTTTTATAAAAGTATTTTTACGAAAATGTTATTATCAAAGTACTTTTATATAAGCACTTCTATCAAAGTACTTTTATTCATTCACTTTAGATTGGATATTTTGAAAATTTGAAAGAAAATGAAGGACAAAAGAGTCACAATTACTTATTTAAGTGCTTATTGGAGAAAAAGACCACCAAACACCCAATATAAAATAAGTGTTTATTTTTAACATAAGCACTCCTAAACATGACCTTAGAATCACAAAAAAGGACAATTCAATCATGAATATGAATATTCTGTGTGTATTTTGTATGAACCTGATAACAATCTAATTTTTGCTAGTCATTAGAATGCACTTGTCCATAAATTTCTACACGCTTTGAAGAGTTTTATACACTACTAGAGGAGACCCATGCGATGCATGGGAAAATGCAATCCATTTTGATGAAAAAAAAACATTAAAAATGTATAGTGATTGTCAGTCACATACTAAATTTGTATAATTGATAAACCAAATAGAGAAGAGGATAATCATGTAAATGAAACGAACATTGTAAAAATGTTGATATAATTGCAATATAATAATCTATCTAAAAAGAACAAATAATTCAAGTATGCGCATTCATGTAAGAGAAGTTAATTTAGGTGTACCTCTTCACAACTTATAATACTGTTGAACCATCTTCACTCCTCCACTATTATCAAACCTATAAAATAAGAATCATAAAATCATTAGTTTAAAATTTGTTTGAAGAAATAATTGTTATATTTACAAATTAATCTATCACAACTTATTACTGACCATGATCTAAGAGATTCTTCTTCAATAATACTGGGATTGAAAGATATTTGTGTATTTTTTTATGGTGGTAATAATATGCCCTGCAATTATATCTCATATGTAAATCAATGAAAATTTAAAGTGATTATTAAATAAAGATAATATAATGTCACCTTTATAATGTATAACATTTATGTATCTAATTTTTGCTAGTCATTAGAATGTGCTTGTCCATAAAACTCTACACAATTTGAAGAGTTTTATACACTATACGCTTCTGATAATTCTACATCAGCAATAAGAACAACATGCACCCCAACCTCCATAAACTTCTTCTAACAGCCCAACACGCAGTCATAGCTACTTCCGCCTTCACTGAACTATCATAGTAGATTGTTATATCAGTATGATGTACAAACCTATCTCTTAACCTTTTGGCAAGAAATCATTCAAATTCTCAATTCTGGTACGTTCAATCCATTCATGATTCAACAACAAATTTATTTATTTATTTTGGGCAATGGTTCAACCATTGACATAGAAACCCTCAGGATTGCCCACAAAATGATGCAGTTAGATTAAAAAATCAGTCCAAACAATTCCCAAAATGGTGTTGTGCGGCCATTCTATCAACAAGCCAAATGCAATCATGTTTGGCCAAAAGCCAACGCTCGACCCAAATAAAAAGTGTGGTGGTGGTGTTGGTGAGAGGCAACCATTTGTGGATTAGAGATGTTAGTGGTTGGGTGGTACAAGGAGTGCGGACTTCTATCACATTTTTGGGTATGAGGCTGGCACACTAATAATGGACATAATTGGGTTTTAGGAAAAAATAACCCCCACATGATGTCAAATGCTAACGAATTTGGATGGAATATTAGCATAGGGGAAGCTTTTGTCTAATAAAGTCACAAGGCATGGAGTTCTTAATCCAATTTGAAAAGGAGATGTTTTAATATTTAGGATAAAAATGAAGGAAAGTTTAAGATTTTATGCTAGTTAAAAACGTGTCGCAGTAACAAACCTACATATCAGAGGGCAGTTTTGGCTAGATTTTTTTTTGGAAATTCGGAAGTTTATGGTTATAAATGGCAATTCGTTGTACGAATTCAAATCGAGTTAGACCCGATTAATAAAGCGATCTGAAATCAATCAAAATATAATATTATTAAACATTAATATCTGTTGATTTAATATGCATCTATTAACATTGGTTCAAACTTATTTTTAATTTATTTTGTGGGTATTTAACATCAATGTCATTTTCTGAGTAAACATCACCACATAGGCACCACATGCTTCAAACAACACCCCTGTTTGATACCATTTATTCAAAAAACAATGTTGCTCTATACCATGTCTTGAAAATCAGGAAAGTGTGGTCTAGAGTAACGTTAAATTCAATGTATTCTAAGAAAACAATGCATTGTTGGCAGTGGCACAATGATGTGGCATTATCTTAGACATTGGGTGATAATGTAGATCAATGTTGAAAAAGTTGCTGCCTGTACCAATACCAAATAAAATCAGTGTTGTTTCCTCAGAAAATGCCTACATGACAGTACTGGTTTCAAATAAAAAATAAGCACTGTTTTGCCCAACACCATTTTTATGAGAAAACAGTGTAGTGTGATGCCAAACACATATTTTATTAATGGTATTCTAATGTTTAACTTGTATTAACCATGTTTAATATCCGAATCTGCTCTAAATCCAAATGAATAAGATTTTAATTAAATTTAAATTTATAATAACAAAGACGTTTGAGTTTGGGAGATTTGATTCGATCAATTAGAAGCCCTATTAGAAGTAGATTCATTTCCCGTTTGTAGGGCTTTTAGTACATACATATTTCCTTTTAGTGGCTTCTTCAAAACAACTGGTCAATGCATGATTTCCGTCGAGGCACACGAAAGACAAAAAATAAAAAAAAGCAAAACGTGTAGTGAGGTGAGAAGCATAGAATGCTCGATGTAAAGTTTGAAAAAAAAAGATGTAGAGTTTGACGGACTATTGGTTCAAGCTTTATTTGAAATGGGTGATCGTAGAGACGGCTATGCCATATCAATGGACCAGATTCTTGTCCGATCCAATTCAATCCAATAAGAGAATCCTATAAATATCAAAATCCGAACCTAAAGCAAATAAGCAATTGGAAATGGAAGCCAACCTAGCCTATGAATTCAGTTCATGTGTGTGTATTTGGCCTAACCGTGTGTCAACATTCAACACTTTTTTTTTTCCATTTTTTGTCCGTTTTCATAGACAGCTTGAAATACTTGGCATACCACTGCTTAATTGATCCAGGAGACACCCAACATCTTAGTCATAAAACTATAGCAATCAGCAGCTTCATCAATCTGCAATATTCAGGACAAATAACAATAGCCATCAGATCATGCCACGGAAATAAAATGAATTTAATGCAACAGCAAATGAATTCAAAGCAACCGATTACCAATTTCTGGGTAGGTCGCCCAGCTCCATGTCCAGCCTTACGGTCAATGCGACCAATTATTGGGTTGGTTTGTGGACTCTTTTCCAAGCTTGTGCAGAGCACATATTGCATGGTCTGTGAGACAAAAGAAGACAAATTCCAGTATAAAGAAGAAAACAAAAATAAGAGCACAAGGATAATGCATTT